>NW_009711504.1:0-2389 GCF_000703405.1 Apaloderma vittatum
AGTAGCCGTGGGATGCCAGCCAGAATGGTGAATTTGATGGCCCAGAGCCCTCCAAAATTAAAGCAGAAGGGAGGTTTGAGTACAACAAGCGATACCGCCTCGCTCTCCACAGTGTGTTGGCTCAAGGGGAGCAAAGTAGGCTTGGAGGGGGCCCCTCCAAGGCCACCCTTATTGTATTTAGAGCAGAAAAGCAGCCCCTGGGCTGCAGCGGTTTTCTCCGTCTGCTCTTGGGCTGTTCCGCCGTCAGCTCTCCACTCCTGGGGAACAAATCAAGTAGCAAACCACTGAGGTTTGCTGCATGGCTGCCCTCCCCACCGCTCCCCAGGTAAGCTGTAATAGGATTTGGTCCCGGGAAACCCCTCGGAGGAGGATGTGGGGTTTTCAGCACGTTAACTCCTTCATGCACCGAAGAGGGTGAAACCCCACCACGGCCACATCAAGCCCCAGGCTTTGCTGAGTGCCTCAGCCAGGACGCTGCAGCTGCGGGAAGCAGCTGGTGGTTTTTGGGGAGGATGGAGAGAGAGCCAGCCTTTCCTTGGAGGGGAAAAAAAGGGAAAACCATCTGGTGGTGTCCCAGAAACGGTGGCAGCAGCAGGGAGCAGAACCTGTACCGAGGGTTGGACCTGTTCTTGCTGCCCCTGAGACCACCAGGTTCTCCCCTCCAAGGGGCACCCAAGGTGCCTGCACAGCTCTTGGCCTCCCCTGTCAGGCTCACCGAAGCCACTGAACTTCTTCTGCCTCTCTTAGCCCTCATCCCATTGCGGGAGACATGGTTTAACAGTGGAAAATACCAGATCAGATCCCTTAAGCCAGTGCATTGGATCTGGGAATAAAACTGCCTCTCACAAAGAGGGGGCTTCGGCACGCCCGCAAGCGTGCTGGCTCTCTGTCTGGGGATTCGGCTGGTTCCACCGGGAGAGCCCCCAACACAGAGGGCTGGCATGGGGCTTGCACCTCGCTCCGAGCAAGGAGCACCCACAGCAGCACGACCGATGTGTCTGGGGACCGTGGAAGTGCAGAGACCTCACCTGCTGGTGGGTACGGAGGAGGGAAAGTGGTGTGAGAGCAGAGGTGGGTGCGCAGGGGTCCCCAGCTGCAGCAGGATGGCAGCTCTGCCACCCGCCCCCGCCCCCCCTGCCGGGGCACTTGCCGGAGCATCCCTGCTTTGGCTTTGGGAAAGGGCAGCTTCCCCATGGCCTGTGTTTATCCCAAACAGCCGGGACTTGCCTTTACGCCAAGCCAGAGGTTATTTGAGGCTGCCACCTTGCTCATCAGATCCTCATTTCCATTTAAAAAAAAAACTAAAAAAATTAAAATCCTTCAAGTCAGAACAACAACGGCTTGCAAGGAAGACTCTCTATACCTGAAGCTATGATATCCAGTGTGGAGCACCCTACGTGCAGCTGAACCCCCAGCTCTCTAGACCAGGTTCTCATGCAAGGGCATGAGAGCTGTTGGGAGGTCCTGTCCATGCAGCCCATGCAGAAGAAGCCGTTGGGCTCTGGAGCGGCCGCCCAGCACAGGGCAAGGGGCTGTGGGACCCCAGGGGTGCTGGGGCCCCCAGACTGGAGCGACTGGAAATGGGGAAGATTCACAGCACAGAGACTGAGACTATAAAGGGAGCTGAGGAAACTCATAAGGAGGTGTAAATTGGAACAATATGGGCTGTGTCGTGTCCTGATTTGGCTTTGGGGAATTAAGAGCTAATCTTTTCCCTGAGACTGGGATTGCTGGAGTTGTGCATGCAGCACACGAGGGAGTTTGTGATCTCTGAGCAAAGCCAGTGAGTGCCAAGGCAGGAGATGCAGGACTGAGACTCTGGATGATTATTTTTACATTTGGTCTTTCTCTGCTTATTGAGGTGCACACTTTAAGGAGAAGAATCCTTCTGCACATTGGCTTTTTTAATAAAGGATCCCTGTATGTGCTCAACCAGGAGAAATAGGTAACAAATTGGTGGCGGTGGGTTGGAAATGGGTGGCAGCGGGTTGTAAACTGGAGGCATCTAGCAGAGCTCATGTGCCGGTAGTCAAAGCAATTCCTGCCTGGCGCTGGGGTGACTGGAGGTGGATGGGCTGGGAAAGGAGCACCGGGTGATGCTCTGGTCCCCTGCCCTCCACCCAAAGTGGGATTTTGGCTCCTGGGGGAGAGGTTTACCTCCCTGCCAAAAAAAACCTTTGCGTGACAATGTGAAATGCAAGTAAACATCAACATATACACACACGAAGCCGTTGAGAAGCTCCAAACCTCACTGAATACTTGGCATTATCATGATATAACACAAAAACACAGCATGGACTCCATCCATCTGAATGCTCTTCAAGGAAATTTGGGTTGATAGGGTCTTTTTTTTTTTTAATATGCTTTTTCTCAAACATTTATATTACAG
>NW_009711505.1:0-284 GCF_000703405.1 Apaloderma vittatum
CAGACTTTTATCCTGTGTCCACTTTCTCCACAACCTGTCCCAGAAGTTGAGCCCTCATTACCTCTGAAAGAGGACGGAAGCAGAGGAGAAGCGAGCCATCTCCGTAAACTGGCTGCCAAATGCTGAAAACTGGCTGCAAAACGCCAAAACTGGCTGCAAAACGCCAAAACTGGTTGCAAATCCCCGCCACACTCTGAGTGCAGGAAGAGCCGAGTTCTCCTGACGGAAGGCTTGGCCCAACAGACTCCCGCTGGCTGCTGCTCAGGAATCCAGCCTCAGCCTTA
>NW_009711505.1:501-796 GCF_000703405.1 Apaloderma vittatum
AATTCTGGTTGATGTTTGTTCTGCTGCCACAGTCCACCCAGAATTTTGTCTGATACAAGCGAAGTGTATCAGCTGCCCGCTGCTCTTCATCAAAAGTCCTTCTGGGGCTGGATGAGGTGTCACGGCTAAGGTTTGGGCTAATGTGTCTTTTTTCTGCCACACCAGTGGAAGAGCATCATGCACACCAACTATTTAAAGTAGTGAGATGTTTGCCTCCTTCTCTTAAAAAACTGTGAAGAGAAGGGCTTGTGTAGCTTAAAACCAACAGATTGCTGGGATAGGTGAAACCCTTCTT
>NW_009711506.1:0-312 GCF_000703405.1 Apaloderma vittatum
TGGCGGGGAGGAGCTGGTCCTGCAGCAGCCCAGCAATAGGGGCACCCTGCAGGGCAGGGGGCTGTGCACAGAGCGGGGGTATCTCGCCCACCTTGTGGGGGTTGTCCTTCAGCCAGTCCCGCAGGGGCAGGATGCCCTCGTCACAGTGCCAGGAGTTGTTGTGCAGCTTCACCTCTTGCAGGGCAGCCAGGGGGGAGAAGATGCCAGCGGGCAGGTACTGCAGGGCGTTGAAGTGCAGCTGCAGGTGCCGCAGCTTCGGGGTGGCCCTGAAGAGGCCCCGCGGTAGCGCTTGCAGCAGGTTGTGGTGCAGGG
>NW_009711507.1:0-263 GCF_000703405.1 Apaloderma vittatum
GGGCAGGAGCCTGTCGAGCTCCGCAGGGCATCCACGGTACCTGTAGTCCTGGATCTGCTCCTGGATCTCGGGCATCACCATCTCCTGAGCTTCAAAGAGGGCGGCTCGGACATCGTCCCCATTCCGCAGGCGGGTCTCTGGGGGCAGGAGGAGAAAATTGGTGTTTGTAACCTCGTTAGCATGGGAGGAAGGGCAGAGGGGGGCTTCTGGCAAGCAGGAAGGGGGCAGAGTTTCTCTGCCCGCCTCCCGCCGCCCGCCGCTTT
>NW_009711507.1:332-536 GCF_000703405.1 Apaloderma vittatum
CCCAAAGGAACGCGCTGGGGAAGAGTTCAGGAGCGGGGGGAGTCTGCAGCAGGCGACCTGGGAGCCCCTCACTCACCGATCTCAGCCAGGAGCTGCTCAGACACTTTCACTCGGAGAGGCTGGGGAGGGGAAAGAGGAACAGAAAAGCAGCTCAGCACCCGTCGGCTTCCCTGCAAGCAAGCAGGGCTGGAAGGAGCTGGGGAG
>NW_009711507.1:558-868 GCF_000703405.1 Apaloderma vittatum
GCTCTGGCGCCATCACCCTGAGGCGATTTCTGCAGCCAGAGTGGCAAGAGTCAAGAATTTCACGCACTGAGAGCCCAGCACCCACCATAACCGCCTTGGGAGCGAGATAAGGGGATTCTATTCCCTCTGAAACCCCAAGGATGGGAATCCCTGGAGCCCCCTCCTTGCTGCCAGGACCCTCCCGTCCTTTCCGGGCAGTGGGGGCAGTTGTGCAACACCTGGCGCAATCACTCGCTCCGACCAGTGGCAACGAAGGAATGCCAGAGGCGAAAAAAATCCTCCGGGGGGGAGGGAGGTGGTACCAGCCACT
>NW_009711507.1:953-1860 GCF_000703405.1 Apaloderma vittatum
GCCGCGGGAATCCTTGGCAGCTGACTGCTGGCAAACGTCGGCACATAAGTAAAAGAGCTGCAAAAAGAAGGTGGGTAGAAGAGGAAGGTTTAGAAGCAGGGAGGTGAAAGCGTAACGCCGCGAAGAAGGAAACGGTGACGAGGGTTGGGGTTTGGGGAGGGGAGCACCCCAGCGAGCCCCGCCTGCGCAACCCCGGGCAGCGTTTCCCCTCTCACGCAAACGGCGGGAGGAGTCGGGCAGGCCCGGGGAGGGGACGGTGCCAAACCCGCGTGTGTGTGTCCTTCCCACTCCCCGGTGAAGCCAAAACGTCCCTTACCAGGGGGCTGGGATCCGCCTGGGAGAAGATGTAACGCAAGAAGACGCCCAGATGCGCCGGCCGGGATTTCAGCTTGGCCAGGTCCTGGAAGAGGGAGTCGCACTGCGCAGGGAAGGGACCCGAGGAGAAAAAGATGCTTTAGGAAGGAAAAGGAATCGACTCCTCTGGATCAGCCCCGTCGCACAACGCAGCACCAGGCTCCAGCTCCCACATCCCACCTGGGCACTCCCGTCCCCCACCCCACCACTTTGAAAAGCCACCAAGTATGGGGAGAGACTGAGGTGGGAGGGAGGAGAGGGGACAAAAGCCAAGAATATTTTGGACACCGTTACTTCGTTATTGAAATAGCCCGGGTCGTAATCCTCCTCTGGTCCGATGATGAGGGGTTGTCCCGTCCGCTCTGACCTCTGCCAGGGAGAAGGGACAGAGTTAAGAGTCGTGTTTTGGGGGAGACCCCCTTTTTGTAGCACCCACCCCAGCTCGGACCACGTCCGATTGGGTCGAGCACCCCCAAAAGCAGCCCCAACCCACCTCAGGGGCGAAGGAGGTGTCGGAGCCCTGGCGGCGGTGGTGCTGGAAGAGGCGGGCGGT
>NW_009711507.1:1922-2202 GCF_000703405.1 Apaloderma vittatum
TCGAGACGGCAGCGCCGGGTGTCAGGGGCCGTGAGGAGGGTCGGGCTCCAGAGCAGTTCCCAGGTCAAAAAGCGTAAAGGGAGACGGGCCCAGGGAACTTGGAAGCCACAAAAACCCTCCAGGGCCCCCAGAAAAACTTTTTGTTAAGGTGACGACCACGAGCCAGAAACTTCATTTTGGGGCAGTCTAAGTGTTACAAGCTCAAGTGATTCAGAGCCAAGATATCGTTACAAGAAACTCGGCTGCTTCTGACGGCAAATAAATCATTGAGATCGCAAAG
>NW_009711508.1:0-1312 GCF_000703405.1 Apaloderma vittatum
CTGGGTTTTATTCCCACAATTTATAACATCCTCGCTTTTGGAAGTTGAGTTCTTGTTTAATGTCTCCATCTCTTCTGCTTTTCTCTTCCCACGCTGCTTCCGACAATGGCTTCAGGGGGAGGGATAACAGTTCACACACTTCCTGTTAAAAAAAAGCAGGGTGAGGTACCACAGTTTTCATAAAGTGCTGTGAAAATTCTGTTTCTCTACAGTTTGGATTTCCTTCTCAATTGAAGTTTGATTTTTTTTTTTTTTAATTACTTTATTCAAAATGCCAGAACAATGTCTTAGGGACGGTGTATTCTTCAAATCAGACCGTCAAACAGTAACTGGAAAGAAAGGAGAAAAGGTGTCAGAATTCAGTAGATTGTGTTGGAAAAAAGAAACTGTAAAGAAAATATATTGCATATCGGGAGAAGAAGGTAATACCAGCAAGGTCGATATGTAAACAGGATAAATGATGGAAGTCTGCGAAAACGGATGTCATACTACAAAAGGGGTCAGTCTACAACATCTGCCTCTTATCCTCAGGATTTTACAAGTGGTTATTTTTTTAAAGGATGCTGAAATGATTAAGCTGGCTTTTGAATACCTTTTTTTTGTTTCGAGTGGACTAGAAGGGAAATGTAGTGACTTTCTACGAAATTTTGCTCACTATTTAGAAAACTGAGGGAGGGCTTGCTTTCCCTCGGTTGCTTTGCTTGCTCTCAGTTGCTTTCCTTGCTCTCCAGCAAGGAGCTGAGTCAGTGCTGGTATGCCAGCGATCCGGTTACTGGGCTGGGGCTGAGCCGGCCCTCAGCTTCGCCCCCTGGCCACAGGCGAGCAAGCATGGTCACCCCTTTTGCAGCTCGGTTTGTGTCAGGTACCCCAAGTCCCGGTGCAGCAGCGAGTGATGCTGCAACGAGGGTTTAGAATTTGCACTGCCAGCTCCACGGCTGGTGTGTATTTTGGTCTCCCCAAAATCCAGGCTCTTCAAAAAGGGAAATGAAATGAGCTAGACCTTCCTGGGAACTCCTCCCTGCATCCCCTCCCCACAGGAAGGGCCTGCTGCGTGCCTGCACGCAGGGCTGTGCTCCCCAAAACCCTCCCTGGGCCCCCATCCTGGAGCATCAGTGGGTGGAGAAGGAAGGTGGGAACCGGTTTTCCCTTCTTCTCACCTCCAGGGGGAAAAAATGATGCTGCTGAGGAAGGGAGAGGGTGTGGGTGCAGCTGCAGAACCCTTTGCCAATCCCCTCCCTGCCGAGGTTCTGGCACGGGGCTCCCTGACTCTGATACGACCCCGCCACATTCCAGGTTTGGTGGTTTTCAGTTG
>NW_009711508.1:1322-1580 GCF_000703405.1 Apaloderma vittatum
TCCCGACCCCATTGCCCCCGCCAGTCTCGGCATGGGGGGGCTGGCCTGCGGCACGGCTGAGAGCTGCACGGGTAAGGATGCTCGGGGACACTGGTGGTGCTGGGAAATAGCTGGGGAGGACGGGCAGGTTGTGTTTTGTCTAATGTAGCCACGTGAACCGGGATGCGGCCAGGACCAGCACCCCATGACCAAGGACACTTGTGGGGGATGGACCAGCCCTAGAGGATGCTGCCACCTCGGGGCAGGACTGTCACCCCC
>NW_009711508.1:1731-2279 GCF_000703405.1 Apaloderma vittatum
TTGTGTCTAAGCCGTGGTGGCACGGGGTGCTTGTCCTCCCCAGGGGGAAGTGGGATGAGTTGGGGGGGTGCAGGCACCTTTGTGGTTTTTTTAGACCCTCATTCTCTTCTGCGGGGCAGGTGTGAGCGAGGTTACACAGGATCTCGCTGTGAGAGGGTGGACATCTTCTACCTATGAGGCAACCAGGGCCAGATCATGATCATCTCCTTGATCGCTGATATCGTCACCCTCATCGTCCTCGTCGTCTGCGCCTGCATCTGCAGTCGGTACGTGGACGGGGGGGACACACCCACGGGGTGAGGGGTGAGAAGGGGCGGCTGTGGATTGGAAGCGAATCCTGCCCATCTCCACTGGCTTGGGGTGGCTTGAATTTGGGGTGTCGCCCCCCAGCCAGGGGGAACACAGCTTCTGGGAGGGCTGGGAGGTGGGATCTCATCCAGAGCTTCTGCCAGGGGGAAAGCAGAGGAGGAGGAGCAGGATCACTGTGGTACCTCACTCTGCTTTTTTTTTAATGGGGAGTGTGTGAACTGTTATCCCTCCCCCTGAAG
>NW_009711509.1:0-207 GCF_000703405.1 Apaloderma vittatum
AAGCCCCCACCGCGGTGTTTGCGAAAGCTTGCGCTGCTCACAGCCTGCCCGGCCCGCAGGGGCCCCTCGGCGCTTGCTCTGGTGTAGGTAACAACGTCGGAGCACCCGGAGGGGCTGTGCGTTAAACTGCCGGCCAGGCCAGCACACGGCAAACTCGAGCTCAGGCTTTATCTTAGTCCCTGCTGTAGGCACAGGTACCGGTGGAGC
>NW_009711509.1:238-10747 GCF_000703405.1 Apaloderma vittatum
GGGGCCGGCAAGACTTCAGAGTAAAGGTCACCCGGGCACAGCGCTGCAGGACCATCAGTGCTGCTGCAAGGATTCGCGGTAATGCTCTGGGAAAAGGCAACGTTTTCCTGATTCCATTACTGGTGAGAGAGGCAGCCACAGGAGAAAATATACTTTGTTCTTAAAGCTTGGTTTATACCCATACCATGAAAGACCTTCAGAGCAACATCGGGTTTTTAACTTCTGTTTTCTTTCTCATTGACTTTTGTGCTCAGGAAAGCATTGTGCACCTGAGAGACTAGCACAGAGAGAAAGGAGAAGGAAATGCACAGGGAAACCCAAGCCTGCATACAGGTAATGGATTTGCCCTAAAATTAGGGATGAAGGAGGTTGCAAGGACTTCTCAGCTCATGAAAGTCCTTTTCTCATGGGAGATCCTCCAGTGGACTTATCCCATTTAGACCTCTGCCCTCACTCACCTGGAGAGGCTGGATAATGAGTAGAACCAAGGAGGAAACACTGTGTCATGCCCTTACCTGCCAGTGCTAGTGAATATTGCTTGTGCTGGGCAGCTGAATCCGCAAAAAAATAATTTTTCTCCTATGAACAAATTTTTCTATAATTCTCCTTCCAGCTCTTTCCTTTTGAGGAGAGGCAGGAGAGGCCCTCAGTGTCACAGCAAGCTATGCAGTGCTTAGACCCAGCATCATCAGTCCTCCCGCTTGCTTTGCTGCTGCAGAAGTTGTGGCCTACATGTGGACTCTGCTGGTAGCCACAACTCTAGCAAAATGCCTGAAATTTTGGAGATCATTTGCAAGTTCTTGGTGTGCCACCAAAGCCTGGATGAAAGCCAAGGAAGATGACAGGAAGAGTCCACAAGAAAGGGAGGAGGGGCTAGCAGTACAGCTGCAGATAAGCAAGACACAATTTGCCTACCCACCACTTCAGATACCCCGAGGTTTCTGAGACTGCACAGAGCTGCCAGACACAGCGCAGGGTCTCAGGAGACTCAGAGGCAGCATCTGCAGAGCAGAGGAGACACCTAAGGATGTACTGGAGACATCCCTAGAGATGGGAGTGGAAAACAAGAGATAACTGAGAGAGCCGGCTGGGAGGAGAGGAAAAAAATATGAGCAAGTGCTGCAATTCTCTCCTAGTGAGAGGAGCTAGAGCTCGTAGATCCTGGGGGGGTTTTGTGTTTTTGTTTGGGTTTTTTTTAGGATCTCTACGTACTAATACCTTCCAAATTGACAGATGAAAACTAGGTGCTATTCCATGCTGTCAAAAGACCTGCTGTGGCTGAACAAAGCAGCATTACCACCTCTGATGCTGCATGAGTGGTCTAAGAGACAACACTCACCTGCTTAGAAAGAGCAGCACACGATGAAGTGATACCTACCTGCAGCTTTTTTTAACAGCACTGTCTGCTGCTGGCCAGATCTCCTCAAATGCATTACTCTGCCTGTGCCGGTTACCCACCTCAGCTATGTTTATCTGTCTCTTGAAGACAAATGGTGAATCACTCAGTAATTCTGGACATCTTCCTTGGGGTTGTACAAGGCTCCATCTTCAGTATCTCCAGCTGGTTTCTGTAAAGGCAACAGCATAAGCAGCCTCTACTAGACACACATAACCAGGAGCTTCTTCACCTTTCCCCAGCATGACTGCCTACGGCTCTGGCACCCAGACTGGGGAGACAAACCCCAGATCCCCCAAAATTCCCATCAGCCTGTCAGCTCTGCATAGGCAGGTGTGGAAGGGACCATGCTGACTGGGGATAGGGCAGGAAGGCGCCCCCCACACACACACAGCAGGTCCTGGGCAGGCTCCTGTGAAAGCACAGCCTGATCTGGGGTAACAGGAATCACCTCCCTATGAGAAATGTGCATGGTACAAAAGCAACAGCTTGCAGATTAACACACCAAGGGGCTGGTAGCAGTGTGGCTACATCGAAGGCCTTTGCTCTGAGTGGCAGGAGAGGCAAGAAATCTGACCTAAAGTAAAGCAGCTGACTGTATCTGGTACGTATTGAACCCAGATAACACTAACAGTGTTTGACTTGTTCTTTGCCTCCATGAAGACAAGCTAAACCGACAGAAATCTCTCCAGTCAATGCAAGTGCATCCACATGAGGTTTTGCACCAGTAAACTGTAGAGATCTGAAGGTGTGCTGCAGCATGAGCCTCTCCTGTGGACCTTTCAATCATTCAGACATGTTGCTCAAGGCCTTTCTGGGCATCACACTCTCCAGAACAGGAAGGTTTTTCCTTTGTAGAGCTCTATACAGATAACCATATGTTGCTGCTAGATATTCATATATCTCCATGTATTAGTGGCTCCATCTCTCACTACTTCCTTTTTAGCTGCAATGAAAATCAATAAAAGATGTCCATTTGATATAATTACATGTAATAATTATACATAATTACTGAATGACCCAGTTCCCACTAACTGAGGCTGCACAGCCTTAGTAATGTAGGAAGAGCATCCACAGAATTAAAGGGAAAATTCCGTTGTCCCTTGCATTTCCAGGGCAGTGTAATTGTCTCCTTCTGCCTTGGCCACATGTTGAGGTTTGCCTCCTGGATCTGCCCCTGTACATTGTCCAGCTGAGAAACTTACTGTTGGTTCTAGTAGATTCTTTTCCCAGTGCTTTGAAAAGACTCTGCTGTTGTCTAGCTTGACCTCAAAGCTCTTTTCTCAGACAGTGCCATCCTTTTTTTCCTTCCAGAAGGATTTTCTGCTGGATGAAGGACTTCCAGTTTCTCATCAGGCACTAGTTTGTGTTTCTACTTTTTTTTTCCTGACTGCTCAGTTAGACTCCAAGCCTTCCTGCAATTCAGTGATCTAAGAATCCAGGTCACAGTTTCCGTCAGAGCTGCTTCCTCCTCCACCTTCGCTGAGCTGCTCACAGCTCTTCTTCCTTCCTGGGCAGACCTCTGTGCTCCTCAGGCTGTGCCTGCAGATGTGGTACCTTCCTCCTCTGTACACTCGGTCTCCAGCTCTTGTTTTCCTCCCTGAATTACAGACAACAATCATGACCTGAGATTCAGTCGTACAACTCCTGCTAGAAATTTTTCTTTGCAGTTCATGAGACTGTCTTGTCCATGGTTCCCTGGCCCTCCAGGTCACTGGGGCCAGAGGCTGTCTAGGAAGCGGAAGCCATGGGGATCCCTGAGGCAGCAGGGCAGGACTCGGCAAGCAGGACACATCCGACCACGCCAGACAGGGAGCAGGGCAGTCCAGGAGTTACCAGATGCAGCCCCAGGCATCAGTCACCTTTCGGAGGCTAGACCAGGACATCTGCCTGCAGGTGGACTGTCCCTGCAACCATAAGTGGAGGCTTTGTAGACCAATGGGACCACACCTCACCCTGCATCCTCCACCATGGCAGGAGGTCTTCATTAACCTTGATGCCATTTCCACGTCCCTAAAACAGCAGCAGCTGTCAACAAGCTCTGTGCATGCATGGGAAAAAACACTTGACACATTCATTCACAAGCATCTCGCACAACAGACGAAGAATTTACATCCTCTCTCCTGATGCTTGTGAAAGGTCAGTGGTGCACCCAGAGGCCTTGCTGCCCCACCAGCTTTCCCAAGACCTGCACCCCTGCCTGTGGCCCGGCAGCTCCATTTGGGGAGCTTCCACGCCTGGCACAACCCTGCTGCAGATGAGGCTGCGTTCGGGCTTGTCCCCCAGTGGTCCTGGCTCACTAGCTGGGGCAAGGACCAGCAGCTCAGGGTGAAGAGAATCTGCTGCTGCCACCAGCTCTGCCCGCTGCCAGCTTCGCTCTACCCTGCCAGTGACATGCACCCACAGCCCATGATGGTTTCAAGTATTTCCAGCAGTCCTCCTTCCTCTGGCACGCGCAGGAGAGCCTTGTGAGCCGCTCCTTCTGCCAGTGCAGCAGCAGTGTCCCATCGTAGCACCTGTCCTGCACTGAGGCAGCTGCTGGCTGCTGTTAGAGATGAGCCTTCTCATTTTTAACCTCCCCACAATTTCAAGGGAAGGAAGAATCTTACCTCTTGCAAATCATCTATTAACTGCTGTGTGATAGAAGCTGATTCCTAGCAGAGTCTGCTCCACACACCTACTCATGCTGAGATTCCCATTAATAATTACTCAGTCTGTCAGTCAGGTTTGTAGTTGTTGGGGTTTTTTTACCTACAGGATGTTTCTGTGTCTTTCGTACTTCTCTCTGGTTTTAACGTGATAGCACACACAGGCTGTGCTGTGAACAAGTGAAATTGCACGTTCAAACTTTGGTAAAAACCACTGACAGGCTCTACATTTTATGATTCAAAGGTACTTATAATTCAAAAAACTTTCAAAGTGCATACATATGTACATACATTCTCCTTTTTCTTTGATTTAATATTTTGCCTGCTTGTCAGAGAAAGTAGCTGCTCATCACACACCTGAATCATCATAATTTTTTAAAGAACTGGAAGCTTGGAAATATTTGCATTTCAGTTTCCCTCTTTTCTACTTGCCTGTCTTCTGAGTTACATTTGAAGGAGCCTGTTTTAAGTTCCTCCTTCTGTTCTTTAAAGACTTCTATACATCTCTTTTGCTCCTACTGTGTTACCTGTGTCCTCTTATTGATACCTGGAGTCCAACTCCCTCTCTCTTTCTCTCTCTGGAAAGTCCAAACTCACTGTAAAACAGGTCTGACCTCTGTTCTTTAAAGGCGTTTGACAATTTTTTATAGATGTAGATAACCGCTCAGTGTCAGCAGTACTAGTAACCCCTTTTCCCTATGCTTTGTCTACTGAATATTCGCAGTAGTGCACCTGAAATAGAACATTCTCCACTAGACCTTACTCCCTAGCATTTGCAGGCAATTTCTATTACACTTTTTTTTTCCCTCTTACACAGGAGCATGCTTCTAGTTGGTCATTTTCTGCAAGCAAAAGTAAATTAATATTTCAGTATGCTGGAAAATCTCATTTTAAGGATTTTCTGTGCTTGCTTTCTGGACAGCTGGACGTCTCAATGGGTCCAAACAAAGTAATTCCCATGGGCAATGTCCAACAGCAACAGGGCAAAGGGAAAAAAAAAAAGCACAAAACAAAAGCAAACAAAAAACCCCAACAACAAACCCACGTTTGGCATTCATAAAGCAAAACAAAGCTGTAAACGGAGCAACTTACTGAAATAACATGATCTGGCTCCTGTCACCAAACCTATTTCACTCCTGCCTGCAGGAATTGAGCCCCTTGAGCCAGATCATTCCTGGTGATTTTTGTTTCCCCAATGTGTGTCCAAAGCCCACAATGTCCTGTGACTTTCACATTCCAAAGGTTCCTTCCCAGGGCCAGCCTGCTGCTCCAGAGTTGCACATTGTCCCTGAGCAGCCCTAAGCCAACCCTGATGCTTCAGTATGTGGCTACATCAGGGCTGTGGTGCAGGGGTCCCTGGGCACCCATCACTGTATCATGAGCAAATCAAGTACATGGGGTGAAGGGAAGGGTGAGGATGGCAAGATATGTCTTAAAATTTCTGCAGCCTCCTTTATTCTAGTTCCCAGCACGAAGCAGAGTGGCTGGTATGGGCTGGGACTGCTTGAGGCCCTTGGGTCAGTGAAACAGCCTCTGGCTGAGCCCTGGCTACCTCTGTGCTTGCCATGGTCACAAGGCACTTGCCACAAATCTCCAGGGAGAGGAGGGAACTGCAGGGCTGTCCTGGACCACACACCACAGGTATGCCCTGTGGTCTGTGGGACCGGTGGCTTTACACCCCAGCTCTGGAGACCAGCTGGTTTCCAGGAGCTGTAATCCTCATGCAGTGACAGCTTCCACGTCAGGACTCCTGTTTCAGTGCATCGGTCAGGAAGAGTTGCTTAGGAAAGAAGCCCCCAATGCCCAGCCCTCACAGCCTCACCTCCCAGCAAGTCTCACATGTAGTGGGAGCTGGAGCTCATCACACTGAGCTTTGCTGGATGAGCTGGGCAAGCGCCTCAGGAAAAGGGAACAGAAATAAAAGAGATTTCATTTTCTGGCCAAGGACATCCGCTTATCTCTGCAATGCCTGCAGAGTGCTGGTCCATCCTTTTTTCTTCTAAGAAAAAAACCACAACACACCAAGAAAAATTTTGCTGTTGCTTTTATGATCAGCAAGATAAAAAGAACAATTCACAATGGCATTACAGTGCAGGGCTACTGTAAGTTTTGCTGATCTAGGGCAACTTTTCAGCCGTTATTTAAAGAGCTTCTTTACATCGCACTGCGAGAGCTTTGTACAGTGGTTCTGGGTGCTGTAACCATATCCCAGTAGCCTGCAGATATCTAGTTTTTCCATTCTGGCCAAACACAAACTTCAGTTGAAGAAGGCAGCAATTCTCTCAGCTGAATCACTCCTCCCATTTTGTGGGGAGCTGCAGTACAGAAGCTGTAACCTTGAGCACCTTCAAAAAGCTGTGGGCTTTCTGTGTCACTTGGGCTGTGCCTGGCACCCCACTCCCTGGGAACCCTCTGTGGGTCATCCCCAGTCTGTCTCCTGGCCTGAGAGCAGCCTGGGAATCCCAGCTGGTAGCACTGGCTACCAGCAAGAGGTGAGAAATCTATGTAAGCTTAGCTCTCTTAGGAAACTGCCCTAAGCATTTAGATAGGAGATATCCACTCTTACAAACCAGACATGCCTCCTCAGGGGTAGGGAATATTTATGTCACTTGTCTCTAATACAAACAAACAAAAATAAAAAGATGAGGGGGAAAAAAAACAACCCAAGAAAAGCAGTGTAAACCCTCAGCTGCAACAAATGTGCAGTGCCAACAGCACCCCAGTGTCCGGGTTGACTCTTAAAACTGCGGGTGGTTTCACAGCCACCTCACAGATCTTCCAGGGGAAGTGGCTGTGGTTTCAATCCTGACATCAACGACACAAATCTGCAATTAGGCAGAGTGCACTTTTGGAGCTGTCGCTATATCTATAGTAAAGCTGCTCAAAACGTCTAATTACTAAAACCGAACCATCCCACAGGAGCCAAGCAGAGGATGGACATGGCAAGCTCCTCACAGCTACATCCTGATGCATGGCACAGGCAGGTGATTCTGAGTAGTGCAGGCACCCAGTGGTCCCAGGTACAGGGGGCATTGCTGGCACCATGCCTTGGGTCCTGGTGGCAGCTCCCGTGCCACTCAGAACAAGCCTGATGTGCTTTGCCATTGCAATACTGAGCATTGCAACCGCTGTGTCTTCCTGCTGGTGTCTGCTCTGCAAGATGCCTTCCTCTGCTCTGAGTCTCCCGAAAGCCTGGAGAGGAGCAAGAAAAATGCCACTGTCAAATTATTTTTCTCACAACTCCTTTTCGGTTTCTTGCTTCCTCTCTGTTTTCAGACTCACGTGTGCTGAAGTCATGTCTAGGTTTTGCATTGCCGCTAACTCCATTAGTTCATGGATCTCTACTCCCATGGAGTTCCTGCAGCTGCTAATGCCTTGCCAGTTAATTTCTCATGTATTTCCTTTCAAATCTGAATTGAATTAGCAAGCATACTTAATGAGTCACAGTAGGAAGAAAAAAGGCAGATGAAAGCTGACACAGACCAGATGCCTCTTTCAGCCACTGCAAAAACACCAGTAGAGAGTGTGGGTAAATGTCAGGTGAATGAGAGAAACTAGGACATAGACAAACAACTTGCCAGGATTTGATCATTAACTGCTTATATATAGGAGCTTTGAAAATTCCCTGCCCTCAGGGCATCAACATTTCTCTGAGCTTCTCAAGTATTGTGCAGTTCAAGGAAGACATTGAGAAGGAGCTCATTTGCATTAGAAAAATGTTAAATAGTGTGGGAACCAATAGTTGAAGGAAGACCAGCCAAAAAGACCATCCTGAGGGAGCACAGCACATAACAACACCACCACAAAAGCCCAACCAAACCACCCCTCCAATCAGTCTTGCTTCACCTCCTCAGCAGGATACTCTGCCCCTCCTTGAGATCGCTCATTCTCAGTCATACCCACCTTCATTGCTAGTGCCTCAGCACAGCAGCACATGCCCACACAAAGCATTCAGTGCCTACAAGACCTTAACTCTCCCCACCAGCAGCACCACAAGCTCATGACTGTATCTTCCATTTTCTGCTAGAGATTCCTCTAGAAAATCAAATGAAGGCCCTTACATTCAAGGCAGCTGATGGCAGGGACTCAGGAGCTGCAGGGAGCAATGCAAGGCTGTGGCAAGGAGCCTGTGAGTGAGAGGTGGGATCCTGAGATGGGGGAAGAGAGTGTCGCAGAGCAGGGGCATGAGACAACCTACCCCTGAGCAGGAAAATCATAACCATACAATGGCTTAAGCTGGAAGGGACCTTAGAGATCATTTTAATCCAGCCTCCCTGCCGCCAGCGATGCCACCTCTTGACTAGATCAGGATGGAGACCCAGAGGTCATCCTGAGAGCACAGCTACCACCTCCACAAAACCACTCACCAGGCAAAGAGGGTCCCCCTAACACAGAGTGAAGCACACCACACAGGACAGAGAACTTGGTACCCAGGTGCAGTGAAGCCATTTGAGCACAACCCTGATCCTAGGCTAATGCCCTACACCTGCACTTTGGCTTTCTCACTTATCCTGCACCAACACAGCTGATCCTACTGCTCACTCCAGTGGACAGTAAGAAACACCACATCCCTCAGCAGCTTTGGTGTAAAGTCCCTCACCCTTTATAAGCTTCGTAGTAGAGTATATAGGAAGGAAAATGTGTGCACAACTCACATGTGTGGTAGAAATGTAGCTTCAAATTTTTCCCTTCCATTTTCTTGCTTCTAAGGCTTGGAGTTCTGCATACATTTCAAATATTTGTAAATATGCACATAAATAAATGCATGTCTTTTTCTCCCACGTAGGTGCTGTTTTTGCTGAGCTGTGTACTGCAACAAGAGCTTGGGTGAGCACAGCTCCCTTGCGCTACCCTCATGCTGGCCGAAGGGGGATTTAGGGCTGCTGAAGGACATCCAAGTGGTGGCAGCTATCCCAGTGCCCTGCAAACCAAGCTCCTGTCCTTTGGGTCTTGCACTGCCAGGCCACCAGCCTGGCTGGACCTCTCAGATATCCTCAACTACCTTTTTAAATTATGACAGAAGACCTTGGAGACTAAATGTCAAGAGGAACATACCAGCCCCTCCATTCTCTGCATCATCCTTTTCTCAGCCCTCTTAAAAGACACCATGAAATAGTTCATAAGCTTCTGTGAATGTAGATGTTCATGAAAAATGTCTCCTTCCCAAGCAAAGTTTCAGTTCATTTTAAGGGCTTCCTTATGGAAACACTCCCAGTGGATGGCTCCACCGGCAGCAGCTCAGATGACTGCAGTGGAAGACCTCTCTTTCTTTATTTCTTCAAATCTTTGTTAAAGTAATGTGAAATTATCCTGGGAAAACTGACGGTATTGCCTTTTAATGAAAAGAAATAAGGCATGAGTTTTTGTTTGTGTGTTTATTTTTCAACTCTCGAAATTTCCATTCTTCCTTGATGGTCTCCCAGGGTGAGCAGAGCCTACAGTTAAAGGCTTGTTGAAGAAGTGAAATGACAGAATTTTTAACCTAAGTGGTTTTATCACTTCTGTTTGCCAGATATTTTATTAAGTGTTAGGAAAACACACAAATTAAACCTCCCACTGGCTTTATTATAAATGGATCAGGCACTTGAAGCCCTCCAGTTATTTGCAATTTGTTTCATGAAAAATAAGCTGCCTTTCAATTCTGAAGTTCTTCATGCACAGTAAAGGAGGAAGAAGGTTCAACCCTTTAGTCCTGATTTGGAGTTTGCTGTTTAGACCCACCTTTTTCCTCCTATGTGAGTCACTTCTGGCAGCTGATAGAGTTTTCTTCCTCTCTGTGCACAAAGGGGAAAATTGCGTGAGATGTCTCCGGCATCTTTTGGAGGAAAAGCCTTCACCCTCACTAGCCCCTCCTCCATCAGCCACCTGTGTCCCTGGCCCCTCTGTGCATCATTCCATTCCTGTGATATCCCCGGCCTCATCTGAGCTGAGTTTACTACAAGCACTGTATCCCGTGGGCTTTGCAGGAGGCTTTTCATTCCAGCTCAGTGGTGGAGGAAAGATGATGCTTTCAATCCCCTTTGCCCGCAGGCTCTCTCATAGTCCCACAGGGAGGTAAAAGGAAGTGACTGTTTATTAACAGAGGATCCAAATGAGAAAGAGCTGCAAAAAGCAAATCAGAGCGAGGCATTCACTGGATGAGCCATGATAATCTTGCTGAAAACCTGGTTTTGCAGGAAAAAGAAGCCAAAAGCAGGAAAAGAAACCATGTAGGCAATGACTGAGAAACACTCAGAGAAGTATATTTCCTCATCTGACCTGATAGTTTCTCTTTGTTATGTTATCAGCCCATGAATTCAGCACACCCATGAAGGAGATGTGATATAGGCCTGTGCTTATGGTGTAGTTTTTTGGGTACTCTGATTCGGTAAGAATTTAAGCTACACCCTGCTCATATGAGAATTTCCCAATGAGCTAAGGTACATCCTTTGCTTTTTAACAGCAGCAAAAACCTCCCTTTCCCTA
>NW_009711509.1:10760-41992 GCF_000703405.1 Apaloderma vittatum
CTTCCTGGAGGAAGAACCTTGACCAGTCGAGGAGGTGGTGGGGTTTGCATGCCCCAGGAGGGTCCCAGTGGGCCCCCCCTCCTACATCCCTTCGGCTTCTCCTGTGAACACGCCCAAGCCCAGGGGTGGGTGGCAGAAGACACTGGGCATTGAAGAAGCCAGAAATAAAGTTAGGGAGAGGAAGTTCAAAAATAGCCAAGCTTTTCCTGTAAGCTGGGTTATTTATTCAATTCCTTGTTGTTGTTTTCGGTTTAGGGACTTTTTTTTTGCCCTCAGTGATAGGGGAACAAGGAAAGGGAGAAGCTTTGGGAAACAAGCAAGGGAATTAAAAAGCCTTTCAAATTAAACAGGGAGGAAGGAAAGCAGGATTTAAGAGGAATGATACCAGGAATGAAAGCTACCCCTAGATATCAGATTTTATTCATGAAGAAAGAACAGAAATGGAGAACAGCAGGAAAACTTCCTCTCTCTTCCACCCAGGCTTTCAGCCACCATTTGCAACTGGGTGCCTGTAACCCTTCCTGGTGCACACCTCAGGCTGGGGTGCTGTGTTGCTGTGCTCCCTGCAGCCAGCCAGGGACACCCTAGGGGGTGGGAGCCCAGGCTCTTTGTCCCCAGAAAACCACACAGCCCTCCTGACTTCCAACCCATTCAATGCCCTGTTCTGCTTTCCGTGACCCCGCCGGCTGTTGCCCTCCCACCCCACGAGAACCAACCACCACCCCACAGCTCCTTGGGGCAGTGCAGAACAGGACACAGCAGTGCGGGGCATGGGCACAGCCAGGATTTCATCAGCAGAAGCTGAGGAAAGAAGAGGTGAGCCCAAAAGTGAGCAAACCGGTTAGCTCAGTGGTTTGAGCGTGGTGCTGGCAACAATGACAACATCGAGGTTGCGGGTTAGATTCCTGCTCAGTCCCCATGTGTTGCCTGGTTTAGTCGAGATGTGGCGTCCTTGCCCATGACAGGGAGGTTGGACTAGATAATGTCTAAGGTCCCTTCCAGCCCATGCCATTCTACGATTCTGTGATTCAAATGGAACAGCTGTGTCTCTGACACAGAGCGCATCTGCACTGCCAAGGGCTCCTGTGTTGCTCTGTCACCCACCAGCGTTACTTGCCCTCCTCCAGCTCCTTTTGCAGCCTGGCTGCTGGGGGACTTTGCTCAGCTGCAAATGCCCAGGAGGGAGTTGGTGGGTGAACCGGCCCCTGCCTAGCCTGGGGAGCTGGGGGGAGCCTGGGTCCCCTCACTGAGGCAGGCCACCACAGTGCGGACACATCTGGGGATGTGTGCTGGTGGTAAGGTATAAAGTGGTAGAGAAGGACCAGACATTATCTTTACACCAGGGGTGGAACTACATTTCAGATTAATTACTATCTGGTGTACATGCAGCTGTCACCTGGATCAAATCAGGATCTGTAACAAATGGAAAGACCCCCTTATCAGCACTGCTGGCTGCATACAACTCTGGCATTACTGCATGTGGAGTTGTGAGAGAGGTTTTTCAGAGAAGTCTGCTGAGATGCAGAGGTATTTTATCAGTGTATTTCACCTGAGGACCTTGGAGTATTTTCCATCACCTCTTGCCAGCTTGGCACACTCCTTTAAATGCTCCCTCATGACAAAGATGGGGATGGAGATGGCAGAGAGTCACTGGGTAACTCTTCACAGGGCAGTGAATCAGATGCTCGGTCTCAGGCTCTGACTTCCATGCATAGCTCGAGCCCTGTCAGGGGCTGTCCCTGAGAGCCCTTCTGGCACGGGTGTCCCACCTATGGGACCAGACACAACTCCCACTCCTGGGGCAATGACCAGCATTATGCTCAGTGTGTGCTCAGCAAGTCAATTAGCAAGGGAAGTGAAGAGGCTTCTTCAACCCGGCCCCCAGCAGCATCTTCAGTGAATTCTGCTTTTTCCAGCCAAGAAAGTGCCATAACCTGGAGAGGGACCATCACCCATCCCCTGCCACACAAGCCAGCTCTGTACAAGGGCTAAGAGCTCTCAACTCCCACTGTCTCTGACGGCAGCACTGCTCAGCGTGCTCCTCACCTCAGTCCCTGCCCTTTACCCTTATAAGATGTTGCTTGATGTGTCCCTGGTTTCGCCTGGCCTCTGTAGACCTCTGCTGCCCACCAGTGACACTGTGGAAGAGGCCCAGACCCTGAGGTCTCACCACTCTTTTCCACAGCCATAAAAGGGAAAGCAAAATGTTTAAATTTGAATGCTTTGAAGTTTTGCAGAATAAACAAACTTTTTCATGTGGACTGCAATGGGGAAAAATTCACAGAATCTCCATAAGGCGTAATAAATCTTGCATCTACTGCATTATCTGTGCACCCATGGCAAATAATACACTAAAGTCCTGAAAACAAAATGCTTGGGGAACACCATATTATTAAAAAACATGGAATGAGTCTTGCTGTCTTGGAAGGTGACCAAAGCATCCAAGACACAAGTAAAGATGGGATCAAAACCCAGAGCTGCAGGACTAGTAGAAGCATGGCATTAATGGAGTTCACTTTAAAGGCTCCTAAAACTGGAAACATTTCTTATCCAATGGGAGATGGTTTAATGCGGGATGCCCTTGCAAGCCTGAAGTAACTGTAAACATGTACTTAGAGAGTGTTACAAACCTGCTATGCAGTAGGAAAAAAGGATGTGAAAAATGGAAGTACGCTTGGGGTGGAGGCAGCTTTGGGCCATTTGTTTGTACTCTATCTGAATTCCTTGCTGACCTTGTTTTTAAATCATCATTGTCACAGAGCCCCAACAGCTGAGTGATCTCCAGTGGAGAAATGTCCAGTCAGACAGACTCATACATTAGGCAGATCTCTCAGGCGTAACTTCTTCTAAACAAGTATTTGATGAAATTGCAGCCCAAATTCAGTTTCCAGTTACTTTTAAAAATTTTCTTAGAAAACTGGTTAAATGAGATTCAGATAAGACTAAGGCTTGACTGTGCTGTTATTAAGGTAAAATATCCACACACACATTACTAATGATTGACTAGGGGGGACATTGTTCACTTTTGTTTGGATACTCTCTCAGCTCATAACAAAACCTTGGCTACAATTTTTCAGCTGGCCTGTGCCAACCACTGGGATCAAACAACCTCAAACACCCAGGGACAGTGGTATCCAACTGTAAGTCATTTGGGCAGGGATCTTCTCACCTCCTTTTGGCTGCTTGGGACTGAGCATCACATTGTTGTTACTGTTCACCTTCCACCTCCAGGCAAAGGACACAGAAAGGACCTGAAAGAGGAGGAAGCAGCCTGTGCCACCTGAGGGGTCTGAGGCAGAGGAACCCAACTGTACCACTGAAGATTCTACCTCTGAAGCCTACTGATTAGTTCAGTCAGCAGTTACTCCTCATGCTCTAATCCCTGTTTAAAATATCCTGGGCCAAAGACTAAGACAGACAGGACTGGTTCCTGGCAGGACTGAGCACACCTGCAGCAGTGGAGACGAGAGCTACCAGTGACACTGTGAGCAGCTCTGCTGGCCTCACCTGCCCTCTGCCACACGGCACTCAGTCCTGGTGTTTTAAGGCTTGTTGCCCTCTCCGGTGAGATGATGCATGGGGAACCTTAGTGCCCTGAGCTCCAGCCCTGGGGTGCCAGGAAAACAGCAGGGAGACTCGCTTTGGGAAACTCACCACTTGGTTATGGTGTAACTCACTCACTTGGTTGTCTGCTGGCCTGCTAAAGGAACTTTAATTTTCTGGGAAAAAAAAAAATCCACAAATATTTTGCAAGACCTAGGACACAGAAATCTGTAAGTTTTCGGCAGCCACATTTTTTGAGGTGTAACTTCCCTCAGAGAGCATGACTTAGCCTTCTGCACCCTTATTAATGAGGACTCTTGAAGCCTACCTAAAGGGAATCAGAGCTACAAAGTTGGAAAAAAAAGTTTAAGTAAACAGCTTTTTTTTTTTTTCCCTTTTTAAAGGAAAGCCTCAAATGATTGTGGAAAACCTGGTGCTGGAGTGTGGCAGTGGGAGCCTTGTTCCTCAGTCTGGCCATTGGTATGGGTGCTGCTGTTATCCCACCCCACTACCTTGCCCAGGGTGAGTGGTGCCCACCTGGCCATGGGTGGCCGTGGGTCTTCCAAGGCACCTGAGGCAGACAGTGTCTGGCACTGGCTCTCAGCACAGGCTGAAAAGCAGCAGAAAAAGAGGCTTGTGCCGATGGTGGCAGCTCTCAGTATTGCCATGGCAACACATCTGCTTCCTCCATTTCACTGCTCCCTGCCAAGGGAGAGCTCCAGCCCCGCTGGTGTCAACACTGGCCCACAAGTCCAAGTCCTGACAAAACACCTTTTCACCGGTTCCTTGCTCCCTGGGCCACAGCCCTCTCTTCAATGACTGTAAAAAGCTTTACTACTCTATGACGAGTTTGTCCTGCTGCAAGTACTCGGGTGCTCACAGGAGGGTGTGGGTTACGGTGCTAAGAAAGGGATCCCACAGCTCTGGGGGAGTTGTGAACGGCAAGAGTCCCGTGGCAGAGCTGGACCACTGACACCCGAGGTGCCTGGATGCCGGTGCCAGCCGAGGCAAGCCCCTTGTGCAGCTAGTTTCTGACACTGGGCACAGTCAGCAGTTACGAAGCAGTTCCTCTCCACTTTCACAACTTTTGCAGAATTAACTGCTGGCGAAGGTAAACCGTGTGCTCGGCAGTTCCTCCAGCAGCTTATCAAGGATGTCCATGCCAAGCCCCCTGGAAGGACTGCTTGGGCAGGAGGAGCTGGCACCACCTGCTCAACCCATCCAGCCCTGAATCGGCAGCACCACTTGGTTGCTCTTCTACAGGGCAAGTGCCAGGCTTTGCCAAGTCATTTCCACCAGCTCAGAAAGTTACTTTTCTATTCAACCAGTTCATGTTCCTGATAAACAGTTCAGTTTGAAAGAAACACTTGGGTCCTTGGCTTTGTAGAAGCTTTTTGGCTCATTGAAGCAATGGGTGTAAAATCCCCCAAAGGTTAGGCTGTGTTTTCAAGGAGCATTATAGCCACCAGCAGGAAGCACAGCTGTAATGGTATTTATCTACCATGTCTCATCCTGCTCAGTCCACATATGGGTTTTGATGACAGTGCTGGTGACAGTGAGAAGCGTCAGTATTCCCAAAATACCACAGCCGCACACTGAGAATTTTCAGTGAGGATGAGGCAATAGATTTGCTACAGTTAAACAAAATAATAGCTTCTGTCCCTTTGAGCCTGGCAGTCTCCTACTCAGCACACCCAATGCAGAGGTGCTGCAGTCACGCAAAGAGACTGCCTCATGGGTAGCATCACCTTCAAAACACCCCAGAGAGATGCAGCTCTGCCCCTTCCAGCTGTTCTGCACCCCAGCACAGTGAGATGGTCCCCCTCACCCTCCACCCCGGCACTGCAGAGCACCACGTGCCTCGGGAGAGGGACGCACAGGGTCAATGAGGTTGCAGATCTCATCAGCGCTGACCCTGCCTGCATTCGCTCCTGCACTTCAGCTTCCTAAAGTCATTCTTTGCTGAGGGGATTACTTTGCTCTGTGGTTTTGTTTGCAACTTGTTATGGACTTTAAAAAAATCTCATTTAGCTTCTAGCTGTAGCTAGCAACTCGTTCCTAAGGGCAACCTTGTAACTGTACTGAAGTTCTGTGCTTCTTTAACTACTTTCTCCTCTCTGCTCACAGCAAAGAAACAGGATGCCACAGCTTTGCCAAAATATTTTACTAAACAAATAGAACTGCAGGCAGTCTCCACAAGCCATTCTAACAGTGCCACATGACCTCAACTGGCAACAGACAAGGGTTACATTTAAATTTAATTTTAATTCAGCAAAACATCAACACTTATTTACTACAGTCCATAAAATTCATGTGATAAAATACCTCCGACAGACAGCTTAGCAGCCCTCTTACTCCAGCAATGTAAAAGCACAACAAATCAAGTCAGCACTTGTTCTGCAGTATCACATCAGGCTGGAAGCAAACCATGCTCTAGCAAGTGATACCTCATTGAAATCTCTGCATGCTCTGCATCCAGCAGTCCTAAATTCCTTTGCCACCTCTGTTTCGTTCCTGGAGGCCTTCCAGTTGTCTGAAGTAGCTATGGATCCACCTTGAGTAAAAGTTATACATTACAACCCTGTAAAGGAACGTGGTCGCACACATCCCATTTGGCCTGTTCACACTGGCTTTGAAGGAAGTGCCATCTTGCCATGACCACTCTCAACAGCCAAGCCACTGCCACCTTGCCACGTCAAGGACGTTGCTGGCTGTGCCACCCAGACCCCCCAGTTTAGGTACAACTTTATAAGCCTTGGCAGCAGAGGAGAGGATAGGCTGACAAAATCGTGCTTGATAGCAAAACAGTTCAAATTTGCCTGCAATGTAGGTAGTTTACTCCATGCCCTGGGATCACACACCTTGCCAGTGCTGCCCATGGTAGTATCTGGGGATCTGGCCCTGGTCAAAAGCCGTCGAACCTCACTGGCCATGATGGTCGCATTCCGTGAGGTTATTGTATTAGTTTTCTCATTTGTAGCACAACCTCTGGGCACACTTGGTCCCTCCCTGGCCCAGGACAGGACAGAGCCTTGCTCTGAAGGCCAGCTCCATTGCAGGCCTGTCCACCTGCAAACAGCCCATATGTGAGGACCCAGCATGGCCCTGCCAGCCACCACGAGTAGCCCTCGCAGCTCACTTGCCAGAGCAAAAGCTGTCAGCCACAGCCCAGTCACAACATGGCCTTTTTTGTAGTGAGTCAGCTATAAAACCACAGATTCTCTGCCAGCACAAGCCCCTTCAGATCTGTTCCCAGAGCCAGAGGACTGGAGCGAGGTCCTCACGCTGATCTAGGCTTCCTTATGTGGAAGCTCTGGGGCCATTGCCATCCACTGCACGTCTGCCAAACCTCATGTACCCCTGTGGCACAGCAGCCCTCTCTGGTCCCAGCGGGAACAGGGCAGGTCTAGCCCAGATTTGTCCAACAGGTTCCCTGCATCCAGACAAAAACATGATGGAGGCCAAGATGTGTGATGGGAAAATCAAGAACTGAATGTGGGGTATGTGGGCTTGCATGGGTGGAGGTGGACCTGCAGAGACCTGTTGCGCCAAACTGCCCCGCCAGTGGGACACTGCCTGCCCGGCCCTGCACCACCACTAACCCAGAGGGAGGAGGCCAAGGGGCTTGTCCTTGTCCTCCTGCCACCCCCTCGCCTGCCTCTGTGGTCTCACAGTGGCCCCGGGCTTTGCCTGCAGCCATGGCTCCCACATGCCCGCTGCTCATGGGGACGGAAGGGAAAGTGAGGAATACCTGTACCCTCAGTACGAGGGCTACTTCTGAGGCAACCACAGATGAGAAAAAAAAACACACAGAGACTGCATCTTCCTCATCTGAATCTTCAGGGATTCATGTACCTTCTGAAGGAGAAAAGAGGACAGAAATGTGCTTTTCTCACCATCGCCCACACTATCGAATGCCATGTAAGAAGACAGACAAGCAAACTATCATGTTTATTGGGAATTCCCAGCAACTATTTGGTATGAAGTGAAGGTCAAATTGGCCCTGTCATCGCTGCTTGCTGGCAAGCAGATGATGTAGCTGCTGGTGGGGTTATGCCCTGGGAGCCCCAGGGGGTACCTGCTCCAGTTAACTCCTGATCCCCAGCAGTGTATTTAGCAAACTGAAAGAAGAGGTTTGTTGGGGCCTACCTAAGAACTTCTCCTGCCACCACAACACAATGAACAGCGTGACATCTGCTTCGGCACTGTGATCTCATTGCCCCAAGGGATGCCCACAGTGGTTTCACCTGTGCCGTCATTCTCATCCCACCGGAACTGGCCCCGAGCTGGTATCTGCTGTGAGGACAGTGGGAAGGAGCAGGACAGTGAGGAGCATACTAGCTTTCCCAGCCCTCCACATCTTCACAGGGAACAGCCCGAAGGTTAAGAGCAGACACCATCAGCAAGGTTTCCTCTACTCCTCCTCCACTTCTCTGTGAGGCCCATCGTGCCCCAGCTGTCCCCACTGCCAGCTCCCCACCAGTGCAAAGCCAACTGCCGGCTGTTGTGCTTACCGCTCCCCTCCTCCCGCTGGGACTACAAGGACCAGAGAGAAGCATTTCTTGCTCCAGCTCGGCAGGACAGCATTGTCTCAGTATAAAAAATCAAAACTGCAACACATTTTTGCTTCCAACTAAGAGACATAGAGAAACGAGGAGAACGTCTCACGCCAAGCACAGGGAGCACGAGCCAGAGATTTATTGGGGGTTACATCAGACACAAGGGCTGACAGTAGCACTTCCCTCTGCAGCGCAGGCACACTACGGGAGAGGCAGGAGCCCTCGGGCCCTGGCTGCCAGCTTCATGGGGGCCAGGGTGGGACCCCCGGCCGCAGGACCCCACACCCCCCAAGCCCTGGCAGAGCACAGGGACCACTGGAGCGGGGATGGCTTCCTCGCTGGCTGCCGGAGCGAGTGGATGGATGGAGGTGCACAGGAAGTGAGACCAAGCGGCTATAAATCCTGTCAACTCTAACGATGTTTTTTCAAGCATATTTTCCTGACTTGCCTCCCAAGGGATCAAATCCAAAAGATGGTTATGTGTTATCTTTAGGTAACCCAGAAACAAAATGTTTCCCCAACAAATAATCACACTGCAGTCTGACAATGTCCATTCTTACAAAAGAGCATTTTATTTCAATTTTTTTTCTGGGTGTACTATATTGCAATGTAACACTATTCAGGTCTATTATCATATTAAGTTACTTGCTACAGAATTAAGAAGTTTGTCCATTTGGTCAAATTTCAAAGTTTTTCCTTGGCATTCTTACAGGACTCATCACCACTTAAGCACACAAATTATTGGAAGTGCCAGAATTGCGATATGAGACTTGGAGCCGGCGCTTTCCCATCAAATTTGCAAAAGTTGTTAGGCAGACTAGATGCAAAATGTCAGCACAAATATCATCCTAATTTTGACCAAAGGGGAGATGTACATCTCCAGATTTTGATCATAAAGTAATTTCCTTTTCAGGCATAATGTACTATTAAGGTTCTCTTATTTTCGATGCACTCTTCATTGTCTTTGCTTCCACTACCAAGGAAGATTTGTATTATTTTTGAGCAATAATGTAAAATGCCTTGCTTATATTCTGGAACTGTCACACTTGTTAGGCACCTGATTAATGTAAATAGTTACATAAACTGTTTGTATATATACAAACCATGCCTAAAGTATTATCCACAAAATGTCCATCCATTCTAAGTCAAATACTGTAAGTCACAGGAAAGTCTAGTATGCATTGCATGTGAAGATACATATGAGCAGTACATGAATCACTGAGTAAATACGGCACTTTTACATATTTTCCTGGATGTCATACAGAATTAGGAAAGAATCTTCTCTTGGATGACGCATTTCTAAAATACTGTAATACGGTTTTGGAAAACACACCTCACAGACTAGACGGTAAGAAGTTTAGAAAAATCAACAGTGCAGCTACCTGAGTTTGTTTCATTAAGTTTAAGCAATTAACAGTAATGTGATATTTTACCGTTCACTGCAAGCCTGAGGGTTGTCACCCCACAAAAGCCATGCTGCCTAACCCTGCTACAGATGAAACAGCACAGCTCCCCGAGTATGTGGCTTCGCAAGATGATGAACTGCCCGAGCAGCTCAGCACCTCCAAAGTGACTTGTCCCACCATCTCCTTGCCCGGACCCTCGCTGCAGAGTCCTGTCCCCTTGCTATTCCCATCCTTGTGTCCATCTGGTCCTTTGAGAGCTGACTCAGTGGAGAATTAGTCCCTTTTTTAAACTGGCTTAGTTTTCTGCTGGCTTAAAAATTTGTTTTGTCCTGTGGAGGGATCAGACCAGCACCAAGCCAGTAAAGGTACAAGAGAAGAAGCTGGAACACGCTGGCAGGAATAGGGAGCATGAGGGGACAAGAGAACTGCTCCTTTTTGGTGACAGCGAGCTGTCTGATTGACTAAACTGTCTCAGCAGACCAAACCGTTGGAGAAGATACAGTTATTAGCGCGCAAGTGCTTAGATCGGTATAGTTTATTCCTATCCAAGTGAATAAAGATATGCCAGCACAAGGCACTTTATACTCATGTAATTGTGTCCACATGAGGGGTTGCACTGGTGTAAGTATAATCAGTAACAAACAAAATTCCACATCCCCTAGTGACGTATTTACAAAAATGGCATAGAACAAGTCTCCAACCTTCAGTTATGAGATGTGCATAACTTCTGTTCAGAAAACAGACCACGAACTACACATGAAACAAGAACGGACAGAAAATAAATTAGGGATTTAAAATGCTACATCTAGAAACATAAAGATTTTTTTAAAAAAACTTTAAATGTAATCCCATATTTCAAATCTAAGTAAGAGAACTATACAGCTCGACCAATTACTTGGACATTTTAAACAGTTTACATTCATCAGGGACAACAGCACTTTGGTTTACATAATTAGGTTAATATGAGCAATGAAACATTTCTCTCCCTCACATTACATCGAAGTGAAATACATTTAGAATATGTATACTGCCAAGCTGTTCCAGTAAGTGCTTTCCACACACATCAGAGTAGCTCTCGCTAGCCCTACATCAGTTATAGCTCTTTACTAGAACTAAATCAAACCCCTTTAGAAAAGCTTGCTTTGATTCCTTCATGCCTGACCCATTTTTGATTAATCACATGGATCTTCTCCAGAACACAGCCAAGCACAAAAAATAAGTCTGACTTGGTACTATGGCAAGCCCACACACCAGATTGCACAGCACACCCTGGATTAATGGGGAAATTTTCATTTTAGTTTGTCTCCCCACCTTTTATAAGTCAGACTCTTAAAATAACAGCACGCTTTTGCACCAAGCTCAAGAACTCAGATTAACTGTAGTTCTAGACATGCAATGGCAGTTAGAAAATGTTTAAGAGCAACCAACCTGACAATCATCAAACAATTATTTTACATAACTAAACAACTAGCAACTCAACTTCTGCAATTTATGAGCAGCGTTGCCTCCTAGAGAAAGAAGTACTTATTCCTAGATATTCTTGTGAAGCATTTATCCAATGCCTGCATCTGACTCAAATATGTGTTGTTCGATAGAATGAAGAGATATCCTCCAAGCAGAATATTTTTACTATCATATAGTTACTTTTGATTAGCTTACATTAGCCTGTGAGCAGCACGAGTTATCATACATCTGCCAAACTTGCCTAAAAGAAAGCAAATCGCTGGATTAAATAAACAATTGAACATGGCTTCAGAGGATAAAGATCCCAACCTGATGCATAATCATTACAGATTATTATATTATTTTAAAAGGTGGACTTCCTTCCAACTGTAGGATTTCTGATCTAACTACTAGCTGGGAGATGAAAACCTAGCCTTCATCACTGTCCTCTGGTAGGCTGAGAGTTTTAAGAAGTTAATGTATTTGTTTATCCCACTTTTGCAAATCTGCAAATGTTCCTATGCTGAGCTCGGTTACGTGGTACCCAGGCTCAGTTAAGAAACGTGTTAGATGCTCTTTCCTTATCAGAACCTTTACAAGCTAAACATGATTGCACTTTTTTGGATCCCATTCCTGCAAGGTGCCGAGCATCCCGCTGGGGAAATGAACTGCGGGAAGCAGACAGCACTTTCTCCTTGCAGGACGGGGTGTTTAGTGGAGGACGGGGATTTTTCAAGATAGTGTTTCATCTCGCTGGTTTGACATTTCCTCCACAGTGAGTTCATTGCACCACTTCCATTCAAGTCACCAGGAAATGGGCAGACGTGTCCCTTTGCACTGCTTGGAAAATCTTCAACGTGAGTCGCTTTGGTCCTGACTCCTCTGTGAACTGTGACCTTGCTTCTCCTGCACCAGAGAGGCAATGGCAGTCAGTGCCTCCTGCTCGGCGCGGTGTGTGAACAGACTGGCTGAACTTGCCAAAAGGCCCCGGAGGAGTTCTGTGTGCTCCCTCAGACCGTCAAAATACAGAAACAAGCTTTTCTACTTGCTTGGACCACTTGAGGAAACCATGTCATAAATAAAAAAGGATGGTCAACCCAGATTTGATCTTGTTAGATGCTGAACACCTTCTACTGCCACTGAAGAAAAAAGGAAACAAGGCATTCAACACCTGCAGCACCACCTGTTGAAGACCATGTCTGAAAAGATTAACAATAACCAGGAAGACAATATAATCATCTATTAAAAATTACGCAACCCAAAGCATACAGCTTAAACACAGTTTCCCTGTTGGGATCAGGCCAAGTTAAAAAAAAATCAGCAGATAAAATCACTTACTTTTACCAGTAAAAATTAAGTTACAGACACCCTTGATCTTAGGGCAAAACAAACTTTAAAAATATCTTAAAACAGTGAAAAAATACGAGAAGATTTTATTTAAAAATATATGTACTCCTTACTCCAAACTTGTTTGTACAGAAAGGATTTCTTTGAAAAAGAAAAAAACAATGACAAACTAAATGCATATTCATAGTATGCACTTTCTACATCCTATTTGGTAGAAGCATTATTTCTGTAAAACTGAGTGAGAAGTTGTTATTCAGCTTTCATTTGTTCCCTGACATCAGAAGGCAAAGTTTCAAACAAGGTGTCCTCTACAATGAAACCAGTCCGCTTCAGAGCTCTACATTCACCGAGCTCAGGTGGGAGGATTTCAAAGTGATTTCCTTTAATATCCAAGTAGGAGAGGAATACCAAATTACCAATTTTAGGTGAAAGGACTGACAAGTTATTTTTCCCAATTTTCAGAGTCTTAAGTTTTTTGCAAAAGTACAGTTCATCTGGCACGCTCTCCACTTTGTTGCAAGTAATGGAAAAGTATTGTAAACTCTGCAGAACTCCTATTTCAGGTGGAATAAAGCGAATGTCATTGTAAGACAAATCCAAAAATCTGATTTTGTTGCATAGGAAGAGGTGGGATGGAAGAACCTCTATCTTGTTATGGCTGAAGGAAAGCCGCTCGAGACTGGTGAGTTTCTTTATATGCTCTGGGATGTACGTTATACTGTTGTACCACAGCTTTAGGATTGTCAGTTTTCGCAGATGTTGAAAACTTACTATTTCTTCAATGGATTTGAGGTTGTTTTCCTTCAGATCCAGTTCCTGAAGACTGAGAAGGCTGAAGACCGCATGAGGTATGCGCTCTAAATCACAATGAACCAACTCCAGCTGTGTCAGGTTCACCATTTTCTTCAGGTTGTTGAGCATCACTAACTTTGTGCCATCATTATGGATGCACAATTTTTGCAGGTGACTCGAAACATCGACTGCAGATTGTGGGATTTTGGATAAATTACTTTTTATGTAAAGGACTTTAAGGCTTTTAAGTTCCCGAAAAGATTCCAGTGTAATGTTTTTGGAAATATCGTGACCTAGGGAGCCAATTAAATAGAGCTCTTCCAGATTTCTGAGGCCATACATCCAGTGTGGAAGTTCCCTGATGTCATCAAACTTGACGCTCAAGATCTTGAGATTCTCCTTCAGAAATGCCAAGGCGGCGCTGTGGATCTTCACAGAGCACTGGTGCAACGAGAGCTCCTGGAGATTGTCCAACTGCGCGATGGTTGCTGGTATCATTACGTTATTAATTATTTCAAGTTTTAATGACTGCAGCTCAGTAATTTCAAAAACAGTGTCTGGTAGTCCAGACAGCATGAAAAGCTGTAGCTCCAAATGGCTATGGGAGTTTGTCTGCAGCCTCTGTCGCAGCTTATCTGCCGTCCACTCGTTGTTTAGGTTCAGCTGTTTCAGCTTATTTTCACTGACTTCAGACAGGAAGACAGCAAACCGCTTGGAATAGAGAGGATCATACTGATCGATCATATGAAGCATAAAAGCGAAGTCGTTCTTGACATCTGGGATATCATCAATTCCTGTCTCTTGCCGAACGTATTCGAAAGAATACTCTTTCAGTGAACGGTAGAATAACCAGTACAGCGTATAAAGGCATGTGAGGCCGTAGATGCTTACAAAGCATAGATAGCAGTAAGAAAGTTTAGAGAACAGATGTGCCATCGTGTGATTACAACAAAAATTCTTATATCCTGTCATGTCTTCAATATCAACGTTACAGACCACTGTAAAATTAACTTCAGAGACAAGTGCTGTGTTGTAAGCAATAATAATAAGGAATTTAATTACCTTAAGTACAGTCTGGCGAACGTACATGACGTAGAGTATATCACCCTCCTCGACATGCAGCCTAAATTTCTTCACCTTTTCAAACAGTGCTTTGGCTTGTTCTCCTTCTTTCTTATCTAATGCCCCAGGTGTTCCCTTATCCACAACTAACTTCTCAGGGATTGATTTTAAGGACTGTGTCTTGACCAAAGCGCCTTCAGTGCCTGGCTGGATAGTATTAGACTTGTTTACATTGTTCTTCCTGTTATCTTTCTCTTCAGAGTCTTCCCCTGACACTTCAGATAAGGCTCTAGTTGTCCAGGGAGAATCAAAACATTTCCCAAGTATAGAAATGAAGTGTTCAATTTTGGAGCTTGACCCAGGGAATTTGAACCAAAAGTTACTACACAGCATGAAGACCAGTGTGTGTATAAGGACAAGATAAGGGAAGTACTTGGCATACCAGTGCAGGGCACGCTCGTAGCACACCTGATTTATAAAGCTGTATTGCTGAAGGTCCAAATCAGTCTTCAGTCCTTTCATTTCAACTGTAGTTGGAGGGGTGGATGGCTTGGGTGGAGGGATCAGGGTTGTATCCGGGATTGTGTTAAACACATTTGAACTATTAGACTGGTTCTGGCAAGGCTGTAGGCGCTTTGGAAGGCATATTATCTTGTCTTGCATGACCTGAAACACACAAAAAGAAATCTTTTAAACTAATGCACAAATGATGGACGTACCAATGGGTAGCCGTCCTTGGAGTTCCTCCAGGTGGCAGTCACTCCTCCCCACAGCCTGGCACTTGGCCCCACAGGCTGTGCTATTATTATTATAATTCCCAGGAAGAAACTTGTTCTATATGCCAAGAACTAGGTTATCCCTTTTCATCTATGGTTAAATTTTCCATAATTTGAATAAGAGGGCATCGAGACAATACAGAAAAAGGAAGAGCATGGGTAGTGCTTCCAGAAAAGACAAGGGATCTCCTCCTGCATTGCTCTCCCCAGGCACACACTGTTCTTGTCAGGTGTATTCATGCCAGCTACATGCTGTTCAAAGACAGCTTAGGCTTGAAAGCAGCATAACTGCATTCATGTGGCTGTGTGCTCACACTGGGATGTCTTATCACACCAAAAATGGCTGACAAAGAGCTAATGTGGGCATATCTACACTGGGACATTATTAATCTTCAGTCTTAATAGAGACGGATAGTGATAATAGAGAACTGATGGCATTTGTGTATGTGTGTGCACGGACACAATTTTTATTCAGTTTCTCATACACCCACATAGAGCTCTCACAACACACTCGGGGGAAAAAAAAGTAGCTCTGTCCTTCTATCCTTGAGTCTGTCTGTAATAGAAAAGAAAAAGTAACTTTTTTAATTTGGGCTGGTCATGCATGTTGACAGAGGTCAGAACACCTTTAGGGACCAATCACCTTTGATTTAACTTGGCATAACAGTTTGAGTTCAGTGCAAGGCTCCCTATAGGTCTGAATTTAAAATATTAACCCATGCGACAAGCCGAGGAGCTCTGTTATTTGCCCTGAATTACTAACTGGGATTAGCCCAAACTAAAACTGTCTGTTAGTATAGATGTATTCTTTGACATCAGGGTTGCTGAAAGCACTAAGTGTAGGGTATGCAACAAGAGCTACCAAAATCAGAGCCTCTTTGATGATCCACCTGGGGCAGGGGGATGTTAAGATGAGACCACGTGTGTTTTGAACAGTATCAGTGCCATAACTGTTGACTAGTCAAAAACTCCTGCAGTTAATTTTTGTCTGTAAATGCTATTCTGATATACACGCTTACTTACGTTGGAAGTTGGAAGAAAAACCCCCACCCGTTACTTGCAGTGTTTCCACATACTATTTTCCAGTGTGCTTCACCCAATCAAGTAAGTGAACTTAAAAATAATAGGTGTTCTACTTTGTGTGCTTAAACAACCATTGAGCTACTAATGCAAAATTCAGTCCTACACAGAGATTTTTAAACATGGACATCACATCTTTTCAATTGAAAATGCTTGCAGAGAACACAGGCAAAACTGCAGTTGATTTCATGCGAAATTCAAAACACAGGATGTGAAAATCTTGTGCCATGCAAGTGAGAAAATTCCCCTGAAGTAAAAGCTCTGTTATCATGTCCCTTTAACTCCATTTCTAAACCATGCCAAGAAACATGAGATCCATGTTTGAACTAGTACCATCACTTTCTACTTTTGTGGAGTCCATTCCAAACAGTACTTTCCATTTCTTTTCAGCTTTTGGCTCTTTAGCAAAATGTAAGTAACAGTGATTGACAGTAATGTCAACTGTTTACATGTAGGCATCCTCAGAGATGCTTTGGAATGGAGGAGCCATAGTATTAGTTGTGGGTGGTGTTAATAAAATAAGCACATTCATTTAAAAACTCTTTGAAGAATAATGACAGAAACAATATTAACATTTGCCAAATGAAGAAAAGCAGAAATTACAAAATTACATTTTTCAAACTTTTAAACAGAAAAATGGTAACAAATAAAAACTTAAGCTGATCATCTGTTTTGTTACGCTAAATTGCGGGAAAAACAAGCATTCAGGCACAAGCCAAACCAGCAGCTCTTATCTTGGTTGGCACTACTCCATCGACTCTAGTGCAACTCTGCTGATTTACAGCTGCTCCTCGTCTCACTGTGTTATTTGATGTTGCTACCTTGCTTTAATCCTGGGACCAGCAAATTTTTGCTTTGCTCGTAGTGAAGCCAAGAGATAAGCCAAGATCTGACACCATCCTTCCGAGGACCTTCCTTGTTCGTGGTGTTCTTCCAGCACCCGAGAGCACCCGCCTCACTTCTGTCCCATTTGATTTACCTGTAACGTGCACCCAAACACACCGATCATCAGCATGGCAACGGAGAGATAGTCTGTGAACACATCCCACCAGGGCTTCAGCACCCTGAATGCCGGCTGCTGCTCCGAGAACTGGCGAAACTCGGTCACGGGAATCATCGTCCTGCAAAAGAGCAAGGCCAGCACTCAGCCTCCTGTAGCCCACACCCCTCAGTCTGTATGAGCAAGTACTTCCGTGAGACTGGGAAAAAAAACTGCTCTGGAAATGAAACTCCCTGCAGCATAAAAGTTTTGAGCTACCTCCCAGATAGTCCCTCTGACAGCCTGCCTCAGAAGAGGGTGTTCGTGCTTCCTCCCTGCGGTTCCTGTGAGGAAAGAAGAGCAGGACTGGGGTCCCATCCATGCAGGCAGGCAAATCCCTCTCTGCATTGGCTCCAGGCAGATCTGATGGGTCAACAAGGCCTTCTGAATCCCTGGAAATCAGCCCGTTCTGTAAGTAGTGACATCCAGCTTTATACACATTAGCCTTGATCACAAATGTCTGGCTAAAACACACGTGCTGCACTCGGATTTCACAGGCCCTTTTAGCTGCCATGTTTCATTCACTTCCATTTTATTCACAGTGATTTCAGGGATGCTTTGGAATATTTGTATGCATACTCATCACAGTTTTAATTCTACTATGTTTTGAGTGCAAGTTGCTAAGGTGATGTAGCTAACCAAAACTACAGGCAGATCAAGGGCTTTATCTTCCCCTCAGATATCTAGGCTTACGTCAACACTTCCTCTGAAAAATCAGCTAACACATGAGCATGTACAGGCAAAGCAACTGATTTTAATGCCTATGGCATAATGAGTAACTGAATCCCTGAGATCAAACCAGCACTGAAACTCCCCAGTAAGTTACGATGGAAAGATAAATTCGCATGGGAATGTAACAAAAACATTCCCAAGGCCAATTTAAAAATTTGTCCTTTAACTAACACAGTAAATGCTCACCATGATCGCTTCATCTCACAGTAATAGCGGAAGAGTCTACATTCCTGATTCAGCTGTGCACTGGGACCTGCTGGTGTGGTTTGGTGCCACCCAGCTGTGCACAGCCTTTGCGATGAGCACACGATCACTGATATGCACCCAAGGGACTTAAGGGATTCGGCTCATTCAGAGCCAGGGATCTAGCAAGGAAGGACTCAGGCCCTAATGGCTGCAATTCAGGGCAAGCCTACATCCTTCCTGAGAATGATAACTGACTCCCATTACAGTGGCCGTACTCATGTGGAAAGATACTTTGACACCTCCCCAGAGACTGCTGCACCTCTGCTTGCCCAACTCCAACAATTCTGTGATTAGTTGGTGCTCAGGAGGCACCACAGTCCCCAGAGGCACAAGGTGACATCTGTAAAGCAACGTCAGTTAGTAGCTAAGTCAGGGGTTTGCAGCATTCTGAAAGAGTAGCACAAAAACCTCTTAACTCTTGTTCTCTACTCCCCTTTCCTCTTGCAACCCTTCCATGTTCTTTAAGCACTGCTTGGCCAGGCAGGGGAATCGCTCTCTCTCTGCCTCTTGTCCTTCTAAAAGCTGTCCCCAGGACGCACACTACAAAGCCAGATGAATCTGCACACACCTCTTGCGTGGCTGCCAATCCCCAAGAGGAAGGCAGGCTGTCCTCAGCAGCACTTGCAAATTAATAGACCATCACCGCAAATGATGGCGACGCAAGCCTGGCTTCACACAGCCAGGTCAGAGGCTCAGCAGCGTCTATGCCAACAGGCCTGAATTCCTGCAGTGGTGGCAAAGGAATGAGGCACTCATTACCGAATCGCACGCAGTCAGGAGCCACAATTCTAATTTCTCTGTGCCTGTTTTGCAAATGCTCAGCAGACCTATTAGGGAGGATACACCTCTACAACACAGAACAGCAGGGGTAGCTGCTAGGACAAACCTTTGTTGCCTTTCACTTTTCTTTTAGAAATACTAGTGGAAAAAATGGATGTCATAAATTAGAGATGCCCCATGCAGCTTTAAGTACATGCCCAGCACTCCTTGAGCTAAACCCAAGGAGAGGAAACCCTTCACTGGCAGCTCCCAGCAGTGCCTGAGCTGAAGAACATCAAGCACTGATCTCCCATACCCGCATGCATTTCGCTGCCATTGGTAAGGAATTTCCCTCCTCTTTCTAATTTCGCCATAAAAGGTAAGTGACTGGCAGCAGCTGATAATTAAAAGATAATTTTTCGATCAAGCACTGAAAAGTATACAAAATTCTTAGAAGAATACACTAATACAAATGTTAACTAATAAGTTTCCATGCAACAGTCCTGGCTCAAAGCTTTCTAACACATGTATCACTGTTGGCTCAGATTTTTAGGGCAGTTAGCTGACTGGAAAGACAGTGGTACACTGAAGAATACGTATCAACAAATTGCTGCTTTTTTTTTTCTCCCCCTCCCTCCCCACCTTCCCCCCTTAATAATGGCTTATGAGTACTTTTTCACATTCTGATATCACAGCCTCTAAAGGTCCAATTTGTTTTCCAAAAATACAGGCAAGTTGAGTGTCAGGTAAGAACTCATGTTTCCTGCAGTGGAGACTCTTGAGAAAACACGAGTGCTCACAAGCACCAAAACATGTGGAGACCCAGTACCCACTGGGTAGATGCCTAAGCAGCTCTGCAGGTCAGAGCCATGGTGTTATGAAATTTGGTGGTACTGAAACAGGGGCAGCGCCTGACAGCAGATAGGACTGAAAATCACTGTGCAGGGACAGCTTTCAAGATCAAAAATTAATTTGGCTGATGTGTTTGATGGGTTTCACTCTGTATTTTTAGGGGTCTTTGCTGTATTATATATCTGCTTTATTTTTTCTAAAGTGATGTGTGGGGAATTTAGATGAAGGCAGATAGTTTCTGGCACCACAGATACAGGCTGCTCTGATCCCTTGTTCCCTTTAGAGCCTGCTGTTTGCATAGTGTGGCTCCTCATTAGCAGACTGCACATACTGTTACCCTGGTTAATGGGTCAAGCAGCGAGAGGCTTCCACATAGAAAGCCTCACTGGGCCACACTAGAAAACCCATCTCTGAAGGTGGGAGGTTTGCAGTCCAACACCAGACATCAAAATCTGTCTGCTGCTTATGTTTCAATTTGTTATTAAAAAAAGAAAACAATGTCATTGAATGATGGCAATAGTACTGCACATTGTACTGGTTAATAAACCAATGTCTAATGACAGTATTTTTTAACTTCAGAAAAAAAGACATTCACAAGTTTTAAAGAGACTGGCTGTGAAGAATTGGGATAGATGTTTTTCAGCATCCTTGGCAGAAATCATATTGCTTCTCCCCTTGCTACACAAGCAATAAAGAGCAAATGCTGGAAAGAAGTGCAGAGAAGCCTAGGCTTACCAGCACTACCGGTACCTGCATGCAGAACAGAATGACACAAAATCCCTTTTTATTTGTCTCCCTCTTTCCTCTAGCTTCTTTTTTGTTCTCGCCTGCCCACTGACTGAAAGGACATCTATTAGCAGTGGCTCTGAGGCCTTAGGAAAGACACAGCAGGTCCACGTGGCTCAGAGCAATCCTGGAAACATGCTCCTGCCTGTGGCCGGAGTCTGGTGCTTCCCCACTGCTACACCCAAAGCCACACCAGTGCAGGACTCATTTATAACCATGCATAAAAGGGGTCTGTACAAAATAAAGTGATTCATTCAGTCATGAATTTAAAAAATCAAAACAGGGATGCTAAAAAGTCACACTGCAGCCCAAATCACAGCAATCTCTGGGACAGCACACCAACTACTTTAGTTTTTTATCTCTTCTTACAAAAAAGAGATAGAAGAAAAGGCATTCAACATTTCAACTGCTGAAAACTGCATTACTACTTTAATCTCACATTCAAAATGCTATTTAATGGCACAACACATCGTAGCTGAAATGTGGAGCCTGACATGTTAAATACTATTCTAACCTACTTTATGAAATATTGAATTCTAAATATTGGATAATGTTTTCAATTAAAACCAGAACTTGTTCTCTTTCTTCTCTCTTCCATTTCTAATAACCCTCAGTCTCCAGAGAACAGAAAACCGTACATGAGATAAATCATCTGGTATTCGGCTACCAGAAATAAAAAACGAACCTGGATTAAGAAAAAACAGTTTTACTGGCTGTTAAGCAGTGCTACAGAAAAGAGCTGAGGGTTTGCCAAATTAAGTCAAAAAAACCCAACCCAAACAAAAGCCCAATACCCCCCCTCACCAAACCCAAAACTGAGGGCAGAGAAATTAGTGTTATTATCATTATTATTTGAAAATTTCTAGGAAATAAAGAAAACTCGATGAATGCGTGAACTACATGGGATCAGCTAACGCATGGGCAACTAGCTACAAGAAACAACAACCTAATGTGACCTAAGGGGAATAAATAGATCCAAGTCAGAGAGCAAAACATTGGAAACAAATTAAGACTTAATAAGTCAACAGATTGAATCAAAGGATGATTGAGAAACGGCTGCACTGTGGAGCAAACCAGCTTCTCAGCAATTGGCCTTCATCAGAGGAAATAAAGGAAAGCGGTAGGGACAGTTCAGAAGTAATGAGGACTCTTGCCAGTGCTGCTAAAGAGAAAAATGAGTACGTTTTACAAATAGGGGAATCCGCATGATGTGCCCTGCAGAATGTAAAGGAAATTAATTAACTAATTAACTTCCTGCCCACTAACAACTCAGAGGATGCTTGGGTGGGCACCCTGGGGGGTTTCTGAGCAGGGACCACCATTGTGGCGCTGGACCCTCCGGGGCAGAGAGGCACAGCCAGGGCTGTGGGGCAGTGGCCAAACCTCTGCCACCAGTGCTGTGTCAGCAGGGCCTCTGTGCGAACGGGCACAGAGATGCTGACGAGCAGAGTTTCCAGCTGTAGCTGTAGCTCCCTTACCTCCACCAGCGACAGCAACCCAACAGAGCAGCCCTCCCCAGCCGTGGCCCAGTGAGCCCAGGCTGGCACTGCTTGTGGCCAGGGCTCTTGCGGTGCTAGCTGTCACAGCGCGGCCACCAGAGCCCTTGGGGCTTAATGCTTCACAAGTAGCCACCATGAGCTGCTCCCCTCAGCTTCGAGTGCCCCGAACTCCTGTGACCTGCCTTGCAGCAGCACATGAGACAGAGCCCACCATGTCAGCTGGGCAAACACCTGGGGACATGAAAATTTATACACTCAACCTGTCTGAGATGTACTATACACCTCTTGCCAAGCTGTATCCACCTTGCGAGATTCTATGATTCTATGATTCTTCATTAAGTATCATAGAATGGCCTAGGCTGGAAGGGACCTTAGAGATCATCTAGTCCAACCTCCCTGTCATGGGCAGGGACGCCACCTCTCGACTAGAGCAGGCAACCCATGGGGACTGAGCAGAAAAAAGCACAGTAGTACTCAGAGAAGTGCACCTTGGGTGCAACCCCAAACAAACCCACTTTTGGCTTTCAGCAGCTGCCAGGCCCCACGCTCCAGCTATTGCTAGATGACAGTTGCTATTTTTAAGCAGATTCTCACAGAGTAACTTCATTCATTTTATGAAGCATAACTGGATTGACACCAGCCCTCAGCAGAATTAGAGGGTACGCTGTGGGACAGTGCTCCATTGCCGGAGAACTCCAGCGCGCCCCTCCCGCTTCGCCCCACCTCAGCTTTCAAGGCACAGTTTGTAGAGACACCGTGATTAAAAAAAGCGCACCGAGTCAAACAGAAAGACGTAACTTGGCAGCTCTGCCTCTAGCTCACCTGCAGCAGGTCAGCTAATGCACATTTCTCACTGAGCAAACACCCAGCAGCTCCCACCACCACCTTCGCCACAGGAAGACAGCTGCCCACACTGCGCCATCGGGAAAGCCGCAACCGTCCCTGAGCCACGCTCAGGGCCACCCTGCTGACACCCGCCAGCCTGTGCCCCGGCTATAGCCTCCTCGCCCAGCAAAGCCCAAAGGCCTGTCCCTGCACTCGGCTGCCCCTCATGCAGCAGAGAAGTGGCGTCATCACTGCTTCCTGTGCTCTAGGCGGGAGACCAGGCCTTGCCAGAGCTGTGCTTGCCAAGCTACAGCTGTTACCCACCAGAAGTCAGGCCCTCTGCTATTTTATTCTTCCAGAAGCAGCTACTCCATTATGCTGCCATGTGTTGAAGCAATCAGTGTCATCTACTGCTTGTTTCTGGGGGACAATCACAGCTGCACACCAGAATCAGGGCCCCTGGGTATTAATTGCCTGGGACAGGCAATTAGTATCAAGAATTTATTGTTTCGGTATGGACAGGGTACAAATAACACACCAGAGGGGAAAAGGAGAAGATAGACAATGTTGCAGAACAGTGACGTTTACAACTGGGAAGCATAAAACGTGGGTGAGATTTCTTAAGCTGACTAGAAAAGATGTGTAAATGATTAGCCAGCTGACATTCAACCACATCTCCCTGACACCGCATCAAACCTCCTCAGATGTAGCACCACCACCTCCCAACAGTGGCATCAGACAAGTCCCAGATGCTATGGACATGGCCCTGACCCCCTCAGAGGGAAGAGACTTTTCCCCTGGCATGAGGGGTTTTGGGCTGGTGGCCACAGGGCCACAACCGTAGCCAGGATGAGTACACCAGGAAGGGTCAAGGTTGAGATGTCCTCAGAGACCAATTTGGGCTGGAACTGCTTGGTCTTTCACATCAGAGATCTACTGAAAGGTGAAAGTGCTGGGCCAGGCAAAACCCACCCTCCTGGCTGTCTTAAAGATAGCGTTGGGATAAATGTGTTGGGATAAATTATGAAATGCCTTTTGGGAATAGCACTGCAAGTAGGTCTCTGGGTTGGTTCCCATACATGATTTACTGCATATTCATCTTCATTAAAGGAGCAGAGCACAGCACATATTTAACACACAACGAGCTTGCGACCTGGTACTGGGGACTCAGCAGAGCCCGAGTGTGCAGGGGAGCTGCATTCCAGTGGGGTTTGCTTTATACAGGACATGGCACTGCACACTCTGAAGACAACAGCCTGCTGTCCTCGGCTGTAAACATTCATTACTCTGCATAAATATCACAAAGTCACTGTTCAGGTGGTTCTGAGCTGTCTGTCCTTGGCTGCCTTGGACGAAGGAGCTGAAGTTAACTTTAAGTGCTTCTCAGCTCAGGGCTCAGGCTGCCCTGAAAAGCAGAATATCTAATTCTTATTTTGCCTGATTGAGAACTGCTCACTGAGACAGTTAAATAAGCAGGGATAAAGGAGGTCTGCAGTCAGGTTCACCATGATGTAGTCTTAAATACTCAATTTAAAAAAAAAAATAAAATCACTGGTCTGTGCAGAGCCCCAGGGTGTAGGGACAGCGTCTCCTCTAAACAAGGCTGATGGGCAGAGCCTGACACAAAGATGGCTTGGTACTACCATCATCAGTCATATTTTCTTTGCCAAACTGGTAATTTTTGATGGTACTGGGTGCCTAAAATGACCATAAGGAAAAATCTGTCTAATTTAAAACAAAATTTGACTGATGATCTAGCCAGCAATGTTCAAATCATTTCTAGAAACAAGCTTAGGGGAACAACATTGTGCACTACAAAAATTGTGGTCTTTTTACTTTAAACCTTCCATGCCCCTAAGTTTAGCCTGTATATCAGGGATGCATTTTTTACTGCAGTGTAAGCAGCTACCTAGAATCGGCTAATTTACAAACCTTTGGAAACTGTGGTTTTACATGTGTCCTTTGATCTCAGCAGCCGAACACTTCATCTTCAGTGTGTGCCCAGGAGCCCCTCACAGCTCCTGGCACTGCCCGTGCTGGCACCACACATCACAGATAATGAAACTGCTTCACTTCATCACCTAACCAGGAGAGGACTAAAAGTGTACCCAGGGACAAGGCACCAAGTCTGGAAAACTGTGATTAGACTAAGGGGGAAATAAGATGATAAGGGCTGGAATTAGCAACTCCTAATTCCCAAGAGCCTCATGTTCCATTCTTATCTGTGTATTCTCATACACATTTTACACACAGTGAAATACTATCTGAACTACCCTGGCATTTGGTTTTGGTCATCAATTTGCTATAAGCTTGTGCTGATCAAAATGTCCAGCATTTTGATAAGTGTTGGCGCTTGGTCAGTTCCCATGTAATATATGATAATACCTCTGTTACTAATTTCTCCCTGTATTTGAGGCATTTCAGGAGACCAGTCTCCCTGATAGGCTTTACAGACATGGCTGTTTCCCGTAACATAAAATTTAAAAAGTAAATAAATCCCAAAAATCTATCAAAACTTTTGTTGGAAAAACTACTTAGAGTGTTGGCTACTTGGCAGTATAGCAAAAGAGTATCACATGTTGCCACTTTTTCAAACGTGATAGGTTATTCTGTTCTGTTGACTGTAAGGGAGATTTCCATAGGAAGAAATACCATCATTCTGAAGTAAGAAATACAAACAAATGATGTTGTTGCTTAAACACAAACCCCACATTAAGGAGCTGGAAAACCACTAAAAACAAACCATTTGCATCGAAACAGTTATTTTTAAAAGTCCCTGTATTTACTGTGTTTTCAAACAAATTCATTTTCTTGAGGCTGAGGCTGGTGGGGAAATGCGGCCTGGAGGGACAAAAGAGCATGAGTCATGAGTTCCCACTGGGACCCGGCTGTGGGCTCCCTGTTCCTCTGACGTGGGCACGCCACACCGCCTGGCCACGCTGTCACTTCTCCAGCTGCAAACCAGAAAGGTATCTACTTTCCTTGCTGCCTTTGGTGGGAAATACGAATGAACAGAACTACAACATCACAGCATGCTGCTTTTTCCAGTACTTTGCGATGGTTGAGTCTAAACTGATAGCATGTCAGAACATCCCTGCAAAGCCACTGGAGTTAATTTGATTTCATACTGCACAGCACCAAAACCATATGTCACAGTTGGGATTAGTCCCAAGTCTGCAGAGCAGCAAAATACTGCCAGTCCACAGAAAACATTATAACAGCACCCACAATTTGGTAGTCCTACAAAACGCGTGCAACTTGTCCTGTTTTCACCTGCACCAATGCAGATGAAAGCAGGCTGGCCACAAGCAGGCTGTCCCTGGCGTGACAGTCGTTCAGCATAGAAATGGGGTTTCACTCCCAGGCTCACTGACTGGAGAAGGCTGGGACGTGACACCTGAACTCCAGCACAGTCACAACCCAAGCATGGGAAAACCACCCTCCGTTATGCAAGCTGCCAAAACTGAGCTTCACCGATGCTGTTAACTGTGGGCAAGATTCCAACAAGTCATTGGGGAGTGACTTGCTTGAGAAAACTGGAAAGGATATAGCTTCCAGAAACTAGCTGAATACCTAGACCTTTCCCACTGTTTCCCTCTGAATTACTGAGGCCCACACTGCAAGTATCCAGTGTACATTGAGGTTTCAGCTGCCCCTCTGCCTAACATGCAGGAGTGAGAGCGGTGGACTCGGAGGCAGCAATGAATCCCCCTGCTCTGCTGTCGGTACTGTCCCCTGTGGCACTGGAAGCCCAAAGGTCTGAATCTGGAACTTGGAGGAGACGTAAGGGACATAGAAAGGAAGCAACTTTTGTAAACTGCATTTCAAAACATACACTGCAATTTCCACCTACACATGCACTAACCACTGCTTTGGCGACGGAACCCAGACAATAACCTTGTTGTTTGTTTCATTTGAGTCATGGTACTTTTTTATGTGTTACACACCAAAAAGACTTTCTATTGTCAGCAGTTCTTTGCCTTTGACTTGGTTGGACTGAAGACAAAAAAAATGCTCAGGACCAGATTCTGTCAGATAACATCTCAGTGAAATCAATCGGAGCTCTCTCTGTATCAAGCACATAGGCCTGAGTGGAGATTTGGCTTTGCTGAGCTATTTATCCAAATCTAAAGAGTACACTCCACACATTTCCATGTCAAAGACTACTTCAAAGGCAATACTTACCATTTTTCAGATCTGGGAGTAACATTCTTAGTTTATCAGGGCTATCACTCAAGCTGCTGGCCCTCTTTCCAGAGCTGCAAAATGTTCTTAACATGAGTGAAAAACTTTACCAGCAAACGAAAGCACTGAGCAAGAAACTCTCTAGTAATTGCTGTTTTAGTACTCCTGAAATAAGTCTAAATGGCTGAGAAAAGTAAATTCACACCACGTTTTAATCAAAGGTACACGAGGTTTTCCACAGTTACTTAACATACTCAGATAACGAATGTCACGGGACAGACAATGCTACACAAACCAGTGTCATTCATTATCAAAGAAATAGTCAGGGGCCTCAGGCTAATACAAGTCCTCAAAATAAAAAATGTTCAGTTGATATAATTAAAAATTAATTCCTAACTGGAGCAGGAAGCACAAAGGGTCCTTTCTGAGTCTTAAGCAGCTCAACTGTCTGAAAAGTTAGTTAAAAACTTTTTATGCAGTGATTGAGCCAAAAACATTAAAGAAATGCCTGGTTTTGTGATTTGTAAGACTTTTTCATATAAAGGATCTTTTCTGCTCCCGCTTGCACGCTACACAAGAGAGCTTTCTAAACTTTGCGATAGTCTCATAAACCTGGATCCCAAAATATGTGGGTAAACGTAGAGCTATTCTCAGCCTGAAACACAGCTGATGTACCTTCTTCCCCCAAAAACATCCTTTGTGACCCAAATCCCTGACAATAAAAATAAAGCTCATAGTCTTATCCATAGTCCAGAAAGAATAAGCAAGACTAACAGATAAATTCAAGCACATAAAATGGATGTGATCTACATGTACTTGAAGATAAACACAGACAAACGCAGACACTGAATCGCTCTTCACATAAGACGACTTTTAAAGATCATAAACTTCAAAAGTGTGGAAAATCCAAATCGTCTGCCTAGACTCTCTACTGGACTTCTCCAGTGCAGTGTCTAGCCATGGTCCACCAAAGAGGAATTAGCTTTAAATTTATTCCACCTAAAAGTCGGTTGCTGCATCATACAAGATAAAGAAAGGTTGTTTCCTGAAGCACAAACTGTGTGAGATCAAAGCAATAGCTTTGGGGAGGTTTCTCACCACACTACAACAGGTGTGCAGGTCTTTGAAATTATGTTGTCATGGGCGAATGACGGCAAAGAGTAATTACTCTTAATCAGGGGCTTTTCTGACAATATTGTCTGTGAACACCCATCTTGCTATAAAAGCCTGCATGAAAACTAAGACATGCTCATCAAGCAGTCACGTTCACTGGAAATTGAGATCTCTGATGGTGCTCACTCAGAATACCAAACCCGCTTTCTGACACCAATCTGCACTTCTGAGCTGCTGTGTTCTGCTGTAAATCACACTGTTGTATATCCCGATCCTGAAGTACTGCACGTTCAGGGCAGGGCTTGACCTGTGCTCTGCTTCACCATATGCTCCACAGCAAGCAATTAATCCAAGCTCCCACCTTGCTTTCAGTGATGAGTAAGTAACATTGGAAATGTTCTCAGCACTTCATCAGTCTTATGCTGACTTGTCGAATTTTGGATTCCCCTCAATACAAAATCACTACGTGCTATAGGCACTGAAGGGAGATGTGAGCTAGCGGTCTCCATCTTCAGCAGATCATAGTTTAGCCCAGGATTTGAAGTTGGTACAAAAGGCTGGATGCTGCTCACCTGAAAGTCAATAGAAAAGTTAAAGTTCACTCTGACAGAGAGAAACTAATTTTCAATGCTACCTACAGGACCAAATGTTTTCACATTTACTAGTTCCAATCCAGCAGAACTTCGTACGCTCGCCATGACAGCAGCATAAGCAGCACTAGCATGGGGAACGGTGCCATTCTGTGCTTCAGGAGAGGCCTTTGTTCTACTTTAAAGCCAAGCAAAAACATGCACTGTATGTTAATGCAGGATTCTTTCAAGCAAATAGAAAATGTGCAAAGCACACACATAGTGCTATCCTGGCTTTTAAAAATCTGACCTGATCAAACACTAGACTGTAAATAAGTCCTTCATGAGAGATGCAAACAGAGTGGACACATCCTTCATATTGGAAAAAATGTCAAAAAAAATCATCTTGATCCAAGCCTACAACTCTCTGGATGATACAGTTGCCAAGTTTATGCTGTGTCTGGTTAACTACTTGTGTCAGGCACTAAAACATAAAATGAGTGCAGTGCAGGAAAGCTCCTCCAGACTCTTGTCAGCTTTACAGACAGCTCTAACATACTCTGCCTGTCTGGGGATGGGAAAACAGCGATGCCTGACCCGTATTGCGAGTGAAAGCAACGGAGCAAACAGCACCCTCAAAACATGCCCAAGAAGGTGGATCAAACCCAGTGTCTTCTAGCGAGAAAGAGATCTTAGAAACTCAAATCCCAACAAAAGTCATTGCACTAGAGCTTGAACGTGCATCAGAGTTTTGTCACACAAAATCCCTGGCAAACAACTAAAGGATGAAGAAGGGAATAAAGTTTCCATTATGTTGAGCATGTGAAATCCAACACTTGTTAACATTCTTCTGACAAATCATTCTGGAAGGAGAATGGCTTCTTTACTTTACTATGTAAGGTTTTAAGGCAAGTATTTTAGGATCCTCTTTATTTTTTTTTTGATCTGAGGTAAAATGTTTCATTTTCAGGATTTTCTTTAATACACAGCCCCTCCCATGGCCTTCACAACTCTGTGACAATGAGGACAATACCTTTTCACTAAATTTTCTCAAAGAGGAAAAAATCCTGTAAAATTAAACTCTAGCTCCTGTTATTGTGAATTGTTTGGACAGCAGCTGAATTTTTTTTGGTACTTCCCGGAGCATTCAAAGGGCCTGGGCTGGGAAATGCCTTTCTGCTGGTGAATAGGGGCCACTTCAACTAGTTGCAACTAAGGTCAATGGACAATCAGGGGAACTGCTCCTCCCAGCACTTTCTGACCCAATTCACTATTTCGGGTCTCACTGTGTCCTCACCCCGGTGTTAAGGCCACCTGAACACCATTTAACCCTCTCTACTGCCCAGCCCAGATGCCACCCCCCTCCCCGTCAGAGCCCCTTATTGTCGGCCTCAAAACCCACGAGGTGGGATGCAGCTCACTCAGGAAATCAACTGGAAAAGGAACTGATTGCAAGATAGCACCAAGCATGGAGGCAGGGAATTTGTGTGAATAATTCAACAGTCTCCAATTTTATTCTTCACTGACAACCAGTACTGGCCCTTCCGAATGCCAGACATGCAAAGTAACTAGATTTTTAGTCTTTCCAACAGAAAGTTTCTTTCTAAAGCTGCTTAAAAGAGTTAATAATAACAAGAATGCCACAGAAAGTAGCATTACGGTAAAAGTTCCAGTAAGGACCGTTGTTATTCAGGCTGGAAGAAAACAGCATCACGGCTGCCACACATTTAGCAAACTCTGAACGCAGCTGGAAAAGGAAATGATTCAGAAACCACAGGTGCTCAGCACCAGGCTGCTGTGTCTTGCCGGCAGCCCCTGGGCACAGGCACTTCAGGATAGCAGGAGTCCATGGTCAGGTTAAAATTAGGGATCAGCTCAGAGCTGTGCTCAGCCCAGCTCCTGATGCTGATCTGCACCACAGGAGCAAGCAGGCATTTTCAGGAGAAGACTGAGCTCAGGGGAGAGAGTGCTACCCTCCTGACTGGCAAAAAGCAAAGCAAAAGCAGTTCTAACGTACCGCGGGTGGGGGGGGAAATACACATACTTGCTTTAACTCGGAAGGGAGAGGGTTTTTTTACAACATATCTCCCAACGCTGCCATCTTTTTCTCTGCTATCTTGCAAAGCACCTTTCTGCCTGTCCAGCTTTTTTACAGCATCATTCAAGCCCACAGTGCTCTATGGGAGCCAACACGTACATCTGTGTCTTCCAACGGTGCTGCTGATAATACCGAGTCTTTCCTCAGAGAGAGTATTTATTCAGAAAGTAAAAAAAAAAAATCAGAAAGGCAAGGCATAACCCACATACTAATCCGTGCAATAAAATTCCTCGCTTTAAAACATTTTCCTCCTAATGAAATTCTAGTAGGATATGTTCAGCAGCCTTTCCCAAGCCTTTCATTTTGCTTGGTCAACCCCTGCCAGTGAACTGAACCAACTGCATTTTGTGAATAATGAACAAAACCGCCCATCACACTGCGACAAGGCACAGCTGCTTTTAAACCGACTGAAAATCAGGATCGGCTTGGTTTTGTTTGTTTCCAGCTCTTCGAACGCCGGAGCTCGCAGTGTCGCCGGGGCTGCGCTCCCCTCCCGGCCGGGCGGCAGGACCTGCCGGGAC
>NW_009711510.1:0-204 GCF_000703405.1 Apaloderma vittatum
CATTGGATCTCCCGGAGGGCGTGGCCTACGACGCCATCTTCCCGCTCTGCAAAGCATTCTGGGAACAGGAAGTCCGGGAGCTGCGCGACTACTTCGAGGATAATTTCGGCGAGGATCTGCCGCGGGAAGTGATGCGGGAGCTCGAGGCGTTGGAGGAGAGGGTGGGCAGGATGTGACGTCACAAAGCGGCGGGCGGCGGGGGGG
>NW_009711510.1:455-774 GCF_000703405.1 Apaloderma vittatum
ACCCGGAAGTCACCGGCGGCCATCTTGGCCCCGGCGGCCATCTTGGAAGGCAAAACGGGCCCCAAAAGCTTCAATTATTGGAAATATTTTAGATTATTTGTTACTTTTTAAGGGTTTTAGGGAGGTTTTTGGGTGTTTTGGGATTGGCCGGCGGCCATCTTGGTGGTTAATGAGTCACTGGCGGCCATCTTGGGCCCGGCGGCCATCTTGGGGGACCAATAAAAGACCGGAAATGGGACTCTGGCGTCGTGGGTTTTTGTTGGGGGGTGGAATCTGTGGGGCTGGGAGGGATCTGTGGGGCTGGGGAGTGAATCTATGG
>NW_009711511.1:0-704 GCF_000703405.1 Apaloderma vittatum
TCACCTTATTCGCCTTCAGTGGAAGTACTACATATAAGAAGAAAAATCTGATTTATATCCATAAAATAAGTCTTGTGCTGTTCCTGAGCCTGTGGCTGCATTCCATCTGCAGTGTGCAAGCACACTTCTGTCTTGGAAGGAGCCAACTTCTTTTGCCTCTGTGCAATGTGGAAAAGTTATGCTGCTGCCAAGGTAGCGTGAATTTCTGTTCTGAGATTGTTTGTATTAAATTAAAAAAACCCATAATATTTTACCATTTATACAGCAGTATTGCTATTGCCTTAGGAGTAGAGTTTGAGTGGAAAACTCATGGGGAGAAAAATAAAATTTAAAATCCTTAGAGTTCCCAAAAAGTATCATGTAGGGCTATTCCATACCTAATTATTACCTCACTGATACAGAAACATCCCTTTAGACCTTCCAGAAACAAATCCATTGAGAACGTATTAGTTTCATAGTTCAAAATTCTGTGGTATATCATATTAGAGAAAATTAAAAATAATCTAGAAACTCAGTTTCTAGTTAATTTGGACACGTGCGTAATTGGTCCTCTGAAGGTTACCGAGCTATGTCTGTCTTATTTGTACGCATTGCTCAATGCAATGAGTTTTTATCTTTCACGGAAATGTGTGCAAGCAAATAGTGGTTCGTGTCAAATCTGTTGAAATCTCACACATTCTGCCTGCGCAAACCACTACGTACTC
>NW_009711512.1:0-691 GCF_000703405.1 Apaloderma vittatum
CTAATAAAAAAAAAAATTTAAGGAAAAAAATACACCACCACATGTATATTAAAGCCCAAACTAGGCAGTTTAATAATGGGAGATCTTGCAGGTTGTGAGCATGCTCCAGCCGGAACAAATCCTTCCTCTGTTATTCCTCTGAATAAAAATAAACCACGATCAAGAAACCCAAACGGAAGCTTCCTCCTAGAATCCCTGCTGCTGAAAAATATGTAATAAATTCAGCCCGAAGACGCAGGCTCTAATCAGCAGCTGTTTTCTGGATCCAAAGCCAGCCAAAGCCTCTCTTGTCTTTTCCCACTATGAGTCTAGGCCTTTTTGAAAAGGGTTTTAACCTTTTAAAGATACAGTGCACCAATTATCACTTCTGGAGGACTGTCACTCTCGGCGCAAATAAATTAATAAAGCAGCGGCACCGCCGGAGCAGGGGGAGGAGTGGTTTGCACTAGCGGTCCTTCTTCCTGAATATTATTATATGATTTATTTATTCTTGAATAGCTTCCCCCCTCCCCTGCACACACACACACAGACCCCCCAGCCACCACCTTGCGAGAGGAATAATAAACGGGAAACTTGCCACCCAGCTCTCGGAGGATAAATGCACCGTCATTATAAAAATGAACAGCTGCTGGATGCGATTCAGGGGCTCGCACAGCCGCTCCTTATCGGGGTTAAAATTGGTGGCGACTGA
>NW_009711513.1:0-483 GCF_000703405.1 Apaloderma vittatum
GATTAACCAACTTTCTTTTCTTTGCCTTCTCCTGGTTCTTTGATTGGACAGTTCCTGTTAGAAATTCACAGAAGTGACTACTCTTCTTCATCATGAAGACAGTATATCTGACAAGTCAAGACTATGAAGAGCTGTATAAAAAACAATTCACTGCTTCATATGCCGTATTTTTCTTGTTTTCATCATTTTTCTATGTCACAGACTATAACGGGCTCTGTGGGAATGGACTTAAAAATCTAAACCCAAAACACAACTTCAAACCCTGGAAACATATATTAGGAAGATCATAAAGGTATTGAAGTAAAAATTTGGTTTATTATATGCCCTTAGAGATGTTCAGAGATACGTTTCACTTGTGACTTCTAGGAAACATTTTTTCCTTGATGTGTCACTAATACTATGCACATAATTAACCCCCCCAAGTCCCTGATCGCTTAATCCAAAATTGTTACGAGAAGTCACAACAAAAAAACGTGAAAGAAA
>NW_009711514.1:0-1313 GCF_000703405.1 Apaloderma vittatum
TTAGAAAAAACATTTCGTCCTCTATTGTTCGGCCGCTGTGGAAAGCTGCTCTGTGGAGAGGCGTCTGATTTTCGAGGGAACTCTCCCAGGGTGAGCGCCGTAAATATCTCAACAGATGCTTGGCTGGTTGGTAATCAGCTCGGCTCCTCGGCGGTCAGCGCGGCCGCGGCGGCGGCGGGGGATTAATTCTGGATATGAGGGCTCTCCGCAACATTTGGTTCTTTTTTTTTTTTTTTCTTCTTTCCAGAAAGGAAAGATGGAAAAGGGGAGGGATCGCCCGTGAGTCTGACTGACAGTTTACATAATGAGCTTGTGAGGATGCGAGGCAACTATATAAACAGCTCGAAGGGAAGCAAGTTTTCCATTTACTGAGCGCTGTGAGCACCGGTGAAAGGAGGAGCGGTTCCGCACGCAGCGCTCCCCTCCGCGTCTCGCAGCGAACCCACCCGGCTTTGGAGTTTATTATAAAGGGGGCGACAGCGATCAGAGGTCGGCGGTTGGCTGCAGGATTAATTCCCAGAAGGGGGGCAGGATCGACACCTGGATTTTTACCTTCCGATTTCTCTTGGTGCTCGGGGAATATTTGGAAGAGCAGGTTGCTCCAGGGGAATCGCCGTCACGCCTCTTTTCTCCCTCGAGAAGCGCTTGCTTGGACTATTTGAGGAATACAGGAGGAAAACTAAACCCACTAATAACTGGGAGCTCGAATAACACAAGGATGACAGCCTTGCGCATCTTTGGCTTGACGTTTCTGTTAATGATTTTGCAGCAGGTAATCGCACATCGCAAAAAAAAAAAAAAAGGGTTCGCGAAATGTAAAGTGGGTGATGGAAGCAAGTTTGCATGGCAAAGCCGGGGTAAGGTCTGATTTGGCTATTTTGTGTGTCTCCCCTTTGTGCAGAGGGTGTCCGGCTCTGGCGTCTTCCAGCTGGAGCTGCACGAATTCGTGAATAGCCACGGGTCTCTGGCCAGCGGGAAGCCCTGCTCCCCCCAGTGCAGGACCTTCTTTCGCGTTTGTTTGAAGCATTTTCAGGCAGTGGTCTCACCGGGCTCCTGCACTTTCGGCAGCATCATCACCCCGATCCTGGGAACAAACTCCTTCAGCATCAAGGATACCGAGAAATTTGACAGCCCCATTAAGTTGCCCTTTAACTTCACGTGGCCGGTGAGATTCCACTTTAAACCCGATCGCGACGGTGGGGCAGGAGGGCGGCAAGGGAAGGCGGTTAATCTGTAATGTGTAAACAAACCACTTTCGCCTTTAGACTTAGATCCAGAACTTCCTTTAAAGAGAAAGAGGAAAAAAAAAAAAA
>NW_009711515.1:0-8605 GCF_000703405.1 Apaloderma vittatum
TTTGGCCGCATACATAGCAAAAACGAAGTACAGTGCATTGCTATAATTCATTAATACATCATAAATCGTCAAGCACAGGGTTATAACGACCACGAGCCACAAATCAAGCCCTCCAAAATAACCCAAATGAGCTCTTACTTTGTAAACTCGTTCTCAGGGCGCTACCCAAATGGCCCCGACTATCAGTTACTAAATTATGGGACCAGCAGTTCCATGAACGGTTCTTACAGAGATTCAAGCACCATGCATTCCAGCTCTTATGGCTAAAACTACAAAGGGGTGGACCCTAGGCTCAAACCCTCCTCTAGTCACTTTGGGGCTGTGGGGGAAAGCTCCCGCGGTTTCCCTTCTCCAGCTCAGGAGAGCAGGTTTAGACAGGCGTCTAGCTGCTCCTTATCTTCTCCCGACTCCCTTCCCTGCTCCAACAGCGAGAGCCATGGAGGCAAACCCGCCCCGTCCCCCTCCGACCAAGCTACTTCTGCCAGCACCACCAACACAAATTTCACAGAACTAGACGAGACCAGCGCGTCCTCGGGAGCCGACGAGGGCACTCCAATAAGCAGCAGCATCCCCCGAGCGCAGGCAGAGCCCATCGCAACCTCCACCGCAGCAACAGAAGGGCAGGCACCTCAGATATTCCCTTGGATGAGGAAACTTCACATTAGCCATGGTACAGCTACTTCTTTTTCCGTCGTTGTCGTTGTTGTTGTTTATTTTCGCACACCCCTCTCTTTTTCTCTTGTGTTTTTTTCCCCCCTTCTTCTTCTTCTTCTCCTTTCTCCCCCTTTTACCCTCCCCACCCCACTCCCTTTTTTCTCTCCTTCCTTTTATTCGGTGGAGGCGCTTTGATCAGAAACGCAGCTATTTATTGCTTTTGTATTTCTTGGTCTGATCGCTGCTCTAAAGCTGCCTCTGGAGCCTGGAGGGGGGGCGATTTTATTTTAGTTTCTCTATTCTTGCCGCGGAATGTGCGCTTATTTCAAGCTCTTAGCTCTATGTGGATGGTGGGAGAAGGTAATTTAAAAATTGAGGGAAGGGGGGTGTTCCTGGAGGGGGGGAAGGAAAGAATTGACCATTAAAATGGCATTATATGCACAGATGGGTCTCAGTCCTTTCCTACTCTTATTTTGCTGGGTGTATTCTTGACAATCTGCTCCTGATAAAACCAAAATTGCGAGGAGATACGCGGGGAATAGCGACCCCCCCATCCTCGGTTTTCTCCTAGAGAAAAACAAGCAGTATTAAACCTGACGCCCCTGCAAACAGACCCAGAAACACCCCGGCAGAGGCAAAAAAAGGGAGATTTCAAGAAAACTAGCTTCTCCAGCTAAACTACGAATATTGAGTTGCGAGTGTCGGTTCTGGAGGGGCCGAGGGTGGGGGGGTTTACACGTGTCTGGGAGTGTGTGAGAAAGGGGGAGGCTGTTATTTGGGGAATAAGCAGCTTTCCTAGCTGTCCGAAGATGGTGAATATTTCACCTCAGTATAAAAAAAAAAAATAAAAATTAGCCTTACGCATAATACAAATCCTAGCAGAAAGCAAAAACCCAAATCCCGCTGTTGTCCGTGTTATTCAGACATGACTGGACCAGACGGTAAGAGGGCGAGGACAGCGTACACTCGCTACCAGACCCTGGAGTTGGAAAAGGAATTCCACTTCAATAGATATCTCACCCGCAGGAGGAGAATAGAAATCGCTCACGCTCTCTGCCTCTCCGAGCGCCAGATCAAAATCTGGTTCCAGAACAGGAGGATGAAATGGAAGAAGGATAATAAACTGAAAAGCATGAGCTTAGCCTCGGCGGGCAGCGCCTTTCAGCCATAAATTCTAGAGGAAGAATATCGAGGGAAGAAGAGGAGACGAGAAAGAAATACGTAAATAATTAAATAAAGAGCCGCAGATCTTAGTTTCGGAGTACTGTACAGTGAGGCACCTTCTTTTCGGCATGTTGTTGATATTCTAAAACAACGCGTATGGTACCGTTATTCCAGGACTGAGTCCATGTCGTGTTCTGTTTGGGTTTTTAAAATTTTTTTTAATTAATTTTTATTTCCGGATGCTCCTCATGCTCTTGTTGTTCTTATAAATGTATGTGTCCGTGCTCTCTTGATGCTTTCTGGAAAGCTAGCATGTTTTATGTGAGCCCTTTAAATGTTATAACTTATTTATAAATTGAAGAACAGATACGATTGTTTGTTTATTTGTTGGGGGGTTTTCCCCCCTTTCCTGAGTTTACTGGTTTTGGTGAGTCCTTCTCTGCCTAAGCTAAAATCGGGGGGTCCTGCACTACAGTCGCAGAAAAATAATATCTAAAAAAACCAAACAAAAATGTAAAAAAAAAAGATTAAAAAAAAAAAAGGAAAAGAAAAAGCTCTTGTATCTTCTGTCTTAAAATTGTCCAGTCTGTGTTTTAGTCCAAACTTCAGGCCAGGACTTCTAGTCCCAGGCTAATTCCAAGACGTACTCTTAGACATGGGTAAACTTCACTATTAAAAAAAAAAAAAGTATAAAATCAGACCAACAATAGAGTGCTCTAATGTTTGTAAATACTAGAAATATTTCTGATGTGACTAATAGACGGTTCGTAGTGGGCAGAGTGAATGCAATGTTATGTGTAAAAATGGCATCTGTCATGTCTAGCTGCCTGTTAGTACTTTGCCAATAAGCTTTTTGTATTTGTTTGTAGCTTTACTTGAAGTCAAATAAACGTTTCTCCTATTCACAAAGGCTCCCAGTCGCACTTTATACACAACCTCTGGGATTTGCAGCACATGCTAAAAGCCTGGCGTGGAGCTGAGCCTGGGCTGGGAGCTCTCAGCAGAGCTGCAGCCTCTCCTGGGCAGCTTCTTGGGAGCCCCGAAACACCAAAGATTCACATCAAACACCCTCCCTTGCACCGCACGGGAATAAACCGCGACCCTCCGCACTGCCTCGAACGCCCCAAAACAACATAAATACCCCCCGCACACCCCTCTCCTGGCCGCCCCACCGCATCAGACAAACTGGTTTCAAGTACTTCAAGTTGCAATAACACGGTATAAACGCTTCCCCGGCAGATTTACGTGCATTTCAGGAATGGTCAGGCACAGCTCGACACACACGCACATTTTAAAAGCGAGAGGTATTTATACCCGCGCATATGTCCACGTAAAACCGTGTTCTACAGAATTACAGATCTGTGTGTTTGTATATATATATTTATTATATATATATAACATGTATAGACATAATACATCTCTGTGCTAAGCTGTTTTCTATCCGCCACCCCTCGTCCTCGGTTTATTGTGCTTTTTACCTCCTAGTCTCTGGCTCAACATGTAAATAACAGCTCACTGTAACGACTGACACTCACTACAACGAGTCATTTTGCCTGCAGATAATTTAACATCATCAAAGATGGCAAATGTTGCCATCTCGCTACCTAGGGAATCTAACAAGGCACAAGATACTCCAGTTTAAAGTCGCTCGATTTGGCAAAATGCCACTGACATCTCTACAACACAGCTTAGGCTTTTTGTCCGTAGCAAGTAAAGTTGGAACTTAAAACTTACCAAACTTAATCTCCCACTGTTTAGGTACTTCTTAAGTGATTTTGAGAGGGATGTGAAGTGGACTGTCAGATCCCAAACCATTTGCTCGCCTTCCCTTGATTTTTTTTTTTTTTTTTTTACCAATAGCAAACTATACCAAAAGTGGGTATGACATTTAGATGTCAAATGGATAGGGTTTTATCTAGAAGTTAGATCGTAAAAATCGCCCAGACCTCAGACAGATACCCCTCACTGGCTCTCAAAAGTCACGTGAGGTCCATAAAGTTAGTTTTATGGTTTTGGGGAGTTGACAATGTACAATATATTTCACATTCTCTAGAATGTTAAGTGACACTTTAACTGCTTGGTTTGGCTTGTAAGGGGCAGCAATGGGTGAGCACTTTTCCAGATGAGATAAACGTTGCAATTGCAGGGAACATGTTTTGCGGGTCCAGTTTTCAGTCCAGAGAGCCAATAGACTGGAGTCCTGAAAGTAAGTCCTTCTGAAATATTATCTGCTTAAACTATTTTAAAGGGTTGATATGGCTAAAGGCTGAGCGGGGAGGAAAGAGGGTCTGTCTCTCTTTCAGAGCTTTATTTCTCACTTTTAGAAGGTCTTAATTCTTATCCTCCCGAGAGCTGGAATTGCATTACGTTTCCCTCACAGCTTCGAGGCCCGCAAGTAAACTTTGTGCAAGCGGGAGAAATAGTAAATCTGTAAAGATTCATTACCATTGCAAGGCAAACTCCATCCTGTCTTTGCCGGGGGACATGTGTACTTCAGACAAAGTTTGGTTTTGTCCTTCGCCGTGTAAAAAGCCTCTCGCTCGCTTGCTGGAGGTGATTCTGTCTGGTTTATGCTGCTCGCAAATAGCCACAAATCTGACCCATGCTTTTGCATTTCAATTAGCTGTATTCTGTCTGTACTCTTCAGGTTGTTAACACCTTTTGATTTTAATTCTTTTCACCTGCTTGCCAAAGAAATATATGCACTTTTTTTTTTACCCCCTCCTCCTTTCGGCCTGTATAGAGACAGCTTCTTTTGCCCCAGGGCGCTTTCCTCCACCTCCCCTCCCCCCCTTTTTTTTTTTTTCCCTTGGGTTTCGTTTTTTTTCACGAATAACACGAACGAGTGTCCTCTTATCTCCGTAGTTCGATTCTACCATATGGAGATACCGAATGCCCGCTGTTATGTCTCCAGCCTGTCTCGAAGTGCTACAGAAAAATAATCAGAGAGGCTTAGGTTTGCATTGCGGGCCCTCCAAACCTTATTGAACCCACAGATATCTTACAGATTTCTTTCTTTTCCCCCACCCAAAGTGTGACATCGCTCGGGAAAAAGGCAGGCAGCAGCCTTTTTCTTTGGGAAAATAAACAAGTTAGTGGGGAAGGGCAGGAGAGCAGAGGCTGACATGGCTCGGGGGCTGCGGGGCCCCCGGGCTGGGACGGGCAGGTGGCCCCGACCGGAGACTCCGGCTCCGCGGTAGAGTAGATAGAGCAAAATAGGGCAAATGTTACAAAATAGAGGAATGCGTGGAAAAAAAAATATAAACAACAACAAATCCCCCAAACCAACCCAACTCTGGTGAAGTTGCTGTTTTGGAAAGCCAAGTCGGCACGTCTACAGCAGAGGTGGGGGGGGACACACTTCTTCCACACCTGAACCAACTTACATCTATTCCCCCCTCCTCCTTAATCTTTATAATTTTTTTTTTTAAAGAGTTCAAAGCGGACGTACTTGGAGCGGGGGATGGGTGGTTTTTTTTTTTTAGAATTTGGAGCAGTCACAAGTTTCTTTTTTTCCCCTCCTTTTTACGGTAAGACAACATTTGGTGGACACATGTCCGTCTCTTTTACACAAAGCAGAATGTCACCCTTTAGCACACTTTGGAGATTGCTTTTCCTTCCTTGGGCTATTTTTCCTGTCCTACTCCATGTGTCTCCTAATATCTTTACTATCATGATCTGAACCCCTGGATTCTCCCTGAGCAGTCAGGAAAAAAAAAAAAAAAGAAAAACACCAAACCTCTGCTCTGAAAACCTTTAAACATAAAGGCAAAAGCTGGAAATTCAAGAAAGGGAAGAAGGGTGCAGGGAGCAGAATGGGTTTGTGCTGAACAGCCTCTCCCTAACGCCTGCATAAGCCGGACTCCTGTTTTTCTCAAGACAGTTTACGGGATGGTAAAGGGCTTCTACGGCATGGTCTTTAAAGGTGAATTTAGCCTCACGACATGCTGCAGACAGTTTGCCTACATGGGGTTAGAAACGCTTGGAGGAGGGCGTTTGTGCGGAGAGGTGTGTGAGCCTTTGGGGGTTAGACCAAGTGGAGGCCTGCGAATTTTTTTACCCTTCTGATCTGTACTGGTGACTAGAAATAATTTCTCCTGATTCAAATGGATAGATGGTTTAGGCAAAAAATGATTTAAGGGAAAAAAGTGACATCCCTTCCCCTTAACCTAGGTTTGAAAATGTAACCCACGTTCAGTGCATGTATACACTCACAAACACCATTTCTCCAAAATATATGCAGCCATCCATGTATCCATAGATCTGTCCATCCATCCACCTCTTCCTTATCGATCATCTGCATCACTGCCTGATCCCCCCCCATCCCCACTCAAAGGTTTGTTTTTTTTTTTCTATAGTCCCAGGCAAACTTTCCTTCCAAATCCACTCCAACCACAGGAGGTACAAGGTTGTGGGATTTTTTGTTCGCTTGGTTGGGTTTTTTTTTTCCTTTAGTACCACAATTTCTAACCATTTGGCGTGTGCAAAATGTTATTTCAAGGGGGAAAAAAACAGACCAAGATAGCCAGAGCAAGGGGAAATTGCAACGCAGTTTAGCTAAAGAACTCTGCAGCGAGGAAGAGATGTCTGTATGGATCACAACAACTACCAGCGCTGTGCCCCCACCTTTAATTTGAGCATCCTCGACACAAGGGTGGCACCAGGCCTGTGTCACAGCAAAGGACTAGGGACTGGATTTTATTATTGGTATCATAATATAATCCTCTCATCTCTCTTTGGTTCCCAGCAAGAAATCCTGTCCTCTCTATCTGCTCTCTACAGCATGTAGCTTGGTTTTGGTGTTTGGGTTTTTTACAAGCTGAATTTTTGGGAGGTTTATTCGGGAATTCTTTTTTTTTCCCCCTTACATGGTGTTAACCTCCGGCAGCTTCCTGTGAGGAGGCATAAGGATATAGAACTAGCTACTATTTTACAGCCTGCAAGGAGTCACAGACTTAGCAGAGTTTTCCCCCATCCCATTCTTTAAAGAAAAAAAAAAATCTCCCTGTTTCTGGTGCAAAGGAAGTATAATGAGAGTAAACAGGAAAACAGAGCTCTGACCGTGCAGGTAGGCGGGGATTTTCCTTTGCATTTTTCATCGTTTCTCTCGCTTTAATGGCATACGTCAGACATGGGACAATTAGTTCTTCTGTAGCTGTAGAAGACAGAATAAATAGGAAATGCTTTAACAGAGGGTCTAAGAACATGGGAGAATCTCTAGGACATGATTACTGCTTACCAAAGCAAATAGTGTTTTTTTCAAACCTGTAGTTGTGCAGACCTTTTTGCCATGACTCTGGGTGCACATGGGGAAAACCTCTGATTTAAGGACTTTGCAAAACTGTGCCCAGCGGTGGCCTGGATGGATGGGGGCTGTTTGCTCCAGATGTGCAAAGTCTCTGCAAGAGCCTCCCCGTGAGCTCAACTGGCTCACAACATCTGTCCTTTACTAAAAAATGGTGCAGCCAGATCCATTTTTGCCTTTTTTTTTTCTTAAACCCTTATCCTGTCTTTTTAGCTTCTCCCCATCCCTGAAGTTTTCCTATTTTGTTTAGCAAACAGTATATAAACCTCGTTGGTACCTCGAAAGGAAAAAAAAAACCAACACCAAACTCCAGAGCAGTTATTTCTCACCCAAGAGCCAGCCCAGCCTCCCCAGACTGAAAGAGCAGAGCTGAGCATCTGTACTACTTAAAGCCCCCTCTTTCAAGCTGCTTTTTGGGGCATCTCCCCAGGGCCCAGTGTCAGGGCGGGCGTGGGACCCCCTTGCCCAGGCTGTTGCTGAAGCACGAAAAAGACGAATTTTCACCCATAAAATATCCATTTGGTTCCTAGATTCGTTCAGCAATAAATGGGGGATGGCATGGAAGGGGGAAGTTTGTGAGCAGCACAGAGAGATTCGGGGAGCACTTCAGTGCAAAACGCGTCTCAGTGTTGCCATGCTGCTGTCAGGCCATCTTGAATGTCATGGCTTTATCTTTATTTCATTTATTTTAATTTTAGTTTAGGTTTTTTCTAATTGCCTGTGCATTTTCGACATTCTTTGGTCACTGGGTGAGGTGTAACACAAAATAAAATTCTCTTCCACCTAGAATTAAAAAACCCAACCCAGAGAGCAAGTAGAACGAACTAAAAACAAGATAAAAACAAAGAAACCCCACCGAAAACAAACTTCGCCAAGGTAACCTAGTTACAGATGTGTATGATGTCTTATTTTATTCAACAAAAAGTGATTAAAATCTGTTAAAGGATTTAATTAAGAGAATTAAATGAAAAGGAAGGGGCACAAATGAGTTGGAAAAAAGCGAAGCTATTCTAAACGATTAAATCGCCATTTTAACAGTATAATGGGGTTTGCATACTGAAAAGAGAAATCAGAGCTCATATCTCATCAATAATTCATAGGCAAGAGGGATCATTCCGAGGTCAGCAGACTTGTACAGCCCCGGCTCCTCTCTCGGAGGAGAGGGTGAGCATCGTATCACAACACAACATGGACCCCAGGGCTGCCGGGTCACCTTTTTAAGGAAAACATAAGCTCCAGGGTGGGTTTGGGGGTTGATGTTTTGTTTTTGCCATTCATCCATTCTTTTTTTTTTCTTTTTTTTTTTTTCCTCCATTTACCAAGTCCCGGTGTATTATTGAGTGGCAGTAAGAGAGGGGGAGGGATGGAGAAGGATTGGATGTGGTTCATATTGCTCCAGTACAGACACACGCCACCAATGTGGTAATTATACTTTTGAGACGTCAAAGACATCTTTTTTTTTTTTTTTCCCCCCCCCCCCCT
>NW_009711515.1:8645-12670 GCF_000703405.1 Apaloderma vittatum
TGTAATTATACTTTTGAGAAGCCAAATACATCTTTTTTTTTTTTTTTCCCCCCCCCACCCCCTTGTTTCTGGCCACTAAAATGAAGGTTGAGAGGCTGTTATCTGCCTTGGCGGGGATGAGCTGGTGGCGGGGACTAGAAATTGCACTGCTCGGGCTGTAATTCTTGCATTTCCTTCTATTTAAAGGAAGACTCCGATTATTCACCTATTTGTTTGCAATAGTTCTGTAAATTACTCCAGCCTACACACACACCCTGTGACCTTGTTTCTGGCCACTAAAATGAAGGTTGAGAGGCTGTTATCTGCCTTGGCGGGGATGAGCTGGTGGCGGGGACTAGAAATTGCACTGCTCGGGCTGTAATTCTTGCATTTCCTTCTATTTAAAGGAAGACTCCGATTATTCACCTATTTGTTTGCAATAGTTCTGTAAATTACTCCAGCCTACACACACACCCTGTGACCTCCCCAAGAAGGGAAAGCTTTCGAAGGATACCAGCCCCTTCCCTCCAGCCCCTTTCCCTCAAGCCCCTTTCCCTCCCCCACAGCTGAATTTCAGGTTGAGAAATTACTCTTTCTTTCCCCCAGTCCCAGCGTCTTCTTTTTTTTTTTTTTATTGCACGTCCGACCTGAAGGGAAGGAGCTGATGGGATTATTTAAAATCCTCTTCATAAAGGTCTCTCCTCAATTAGGGACCCCGAAAAGGACTTTTATGGGGTTTGGCTCCTCCTTTGGGGCTCTCTTTTCAGTCTTAGAATGGATTTAAGAATGAAATTTTCTTTCAGAGCGTGGCCTGAGCTGATTTTTCCCATTCTTTCCTCTCCTAATGTTAAATAAATGATATTTGGAAGGAGGTTGATAACTTAACTCGAGAGGTGTCCACCCGGCGTGGTTTTTCCGTGTTCTGTTACCCTAAATAGCTTTAAAAAGAAACTATTTTGACAGGGAGCGTTGAAAGAATAAGACTAGTACTAGGTTGTGTTTTTTTCCCCTTTGATTTATCTCTTTTTAACATGTGTATGTACGTGTGTGTGTATATACACACACATATATATATGTATATACCCTTCAAGTCAAAACAAATTACAGCGCTGGGATTTTGTGTAAAGGACGTTTGTTTGGTGGCAAATCACGTCTCTGTTTATGTAGGGAGGCTTCGCAAAACCGGGGGGCAGAGGAAGGAGAGAAAGAGGATTTGGGGCTGGAGAGGGGGGAAAAGGAGACCTCGGGCAGGGGGGTTCGGAGCAGCCTCCTCGGCTGTAACGTCCCCGAGCAGCCAGCAGAGCTCGCTTCAGACCAAGTTCACTGTCAGCGGGGACGGGACGGGCCGAGCCGGGCCGGGCTGGAGCGGGACCGGTTGCCCCGAGTCCCCCCACATCGTGCTCCGGTTTCCCTCCGGAGCGGTCGCGGAGCCACTCGTGGTCGAGCTCCGATGCTCGAAAAAAATAATTAAAATAAACATAGGAACACCTCCCTCTTTATCCTCCCCTCGAAAAGGGGAAAAAAATCAGAACAGGCTAATCACCGCCATCAACAACTCACCTAGGTGAAATCCTAAATAAAAGGTTCGAGGGGCTATTTTTTTCTCACTTCTCTGGTTCTTTTAAATATAAAAGTGAAGGGGAGCAAAAGGGGGAGAGAAAAAAAAATCAGCGGTCTAAAACAGCAGTGGGAGATAAACGTCTGATGCTTGGGAAGCTCTGATTTTTTTTTTTTTGTTCTTCCCTGGGGAAAAAAATCACGAAGTGTGCATTCCCCCCCGCACCCTTTCTTAAAGTACAATAAATAAAATAGGGAAATCAGCGCCGCATTAGTTTCTGGAGACGTAGACGGTAACTCTGGTCTTGGGGGGCTTGTTAGTACAGCATTATAGCTCGAGGGGTCAAAAAGTTGAGGGTCAAAAGTTTACGCTGTGCGTGACTCAGTCTTGTGTATAACCCTGATAGACCGATGTCAGGGTGGGAAAAAAAAAAAAAAAAGAGAGAGAAAGAAAGCGGGGAGAGAGGCGAGGTGGGAGGAAGAGTCTCTGCTTATGGGCAGAGATGGGAGAAGATGAGAGCGAGATGCGACCGACCTTCAGCCGAGAGGCAAGGGGGGGAGTGGAAGAGAGGGCTGCAGGATTTGGGGTAGGATGTCGGTAGAAAATAAGGTAGATTGATTTGGGTCTCCCATGAGGAAACACCGAACGACTTCTTAGTATTTTTCTAAGATAACCCCTGAAACGCTATTTGGAGTCGAATTAACAGAATATAGGGGGAAATGCATTTATTAAATCCAATTACGCGGAGGTCCCTCTAGGATATTAACGCGAGCAGTTAAAAAATAATTTTCATTCCAGCGTCAATTTTGTTTGGATAGGTTTTAAATTATACCCCCCTCAAAAAAAAAAAGTCTGACACGGTTGGTGAAAATGTGTTCTAACACCTTTGCTTGGAAACACTTCCAAATCCCTTGGAGAGGTGCCTTCTCCCGCCTCCCCCGGGCGCCGGAACGCCAGCGCCAAACATTTTTTAATACGTACTCGGTATGAGTGCAAACACTCATCCAAAACATGAAAGAATTACACGGAATAACGTCCAGGATTTACTGTTTGCCTTTTACTTTAATTGTAGGAAATCTAGAATAATGACATACAGGCGAAATCAACGGACTGATGGCTTGAAATAATTCAATATATGTATTTAAAGGCGCTTTTAAGTGCCCGTTTCGTCGCTCGGTCCGGTTAAAGTAGCTAATTTTGTTTTGCAGCACGCTTTCCGTCGGAATTTGAATGAAATGTTTTATATTTCTTGCTTGAAATGTGACTCCACTCTGGTCATTGCAACAGTTTAATGAACTGATATAATAAATATTTCCCTTGGCATTTCAAAGTTATTTCTACACTGCCAGACTTTGAACCCTCCAAACTCTAAATATTATTTGCACTGGGACTGGGGAAGATCTTTTCAATAGCTTCTTAAGCAAACAGTCGTAGCAAGGCAAACTCTTCTGGAAGAAAAAAAAAAAAAGCGCCCTGCAAATTTACTCTTTTTTTTTCCCCCTCGGCTTTTAAATATTTTCACTGACTAAATACTTACAACAAGGGTCATTTTTCTTGGAAGAGAAAGACAGAATATTAGAGCCCTGGGAAAGGCATTCTGGAAAATCCATTTGCTTTCCCGATGCGGATATATTCATGGAGTAGGTGAAATTCAAGAGAACGTAAAGCGTTTTGTTTCGCGTGATAAGGTTCAGGTTTAATTAATTGCCGTGAATTTGCTTGGTATTTATAAAATATCACTATATAAGGGCTACCGTTTAGTTGTAACTTGGGTGATCCATCTCTTCGCCCTTGTAATTACTGTACTTATCTCTCTAGAACAGTCATTTCTACTCCAGGTTTATAGAACAGGTAATGGATAATAAAGGCCATTTGTTTTCGGGATATTAAAACAAGCAGGTATAATTTCACGGCAATAAAAAAAAAAAAAGCCACCTCCCAACTTTCCTTACGATATTCACTCCTACATCATAACGTTTAACTTTCAATTTAGGGACGCGAGGCTGCGTGTTCATTTGAAGTGGGTTCATTTGCAGAGATGTAAGGAGGGAGAAGGGAGGGGAGGAGAGAGGGAGGAAATTAAAGGTATCGTTTTCAAGGATATTTCTAATTTATCTCCCTTGCTCAGGGCTCGGCTTGGCCCGAGGGTGAGGGTCTCTGAGTGCCGCTCAGGCGCTGCAAGCACAAATCAGGGTGGGATTTCCTTCTTCCCCCCCCTTCCTCTTTTTCCCTACCGGACAATCAATTGAATGCGCTGTTTATTCCCGATTTACTTTCCGAATGACCTCTACCGCGGGGAGAAACGCGGGGTTGAAGCTGGTAAAGGCGGAGATCCGCGGTGAATCCCCGCAGCCCCCTCGCAGGGATGCTCCGCTCCCCCTCGGCCCTGCCCGCGCTCCTCGCTTGCTGCTTCGTGGGTTCTAGGTAAAAAATATGTTGGTTTTTTTTTTTTTTTCATTAGAAATGAAAAGGATACGTAAGGCTTAAA
>NW_009711515.1:12731-13021 GCF_000703405.1 Apaloderma vittatum
GCTCCGGTTTCTCCTTATTAAAAGTTCTGCCCTAAAGAAACATTTCAGACCTCCAGCGCTCCCCGTTTGCTCTGTGTGTGTGTGTAAACCACAGTTTAATGCACAAACCCGAAAGGTTTGCACATCAGAAAGGGAAATAAAATCAAATAAATGAAATATCCTCCTCCTCATTGCGGAGAAGCGAGACCTCCCGGCGAGGAGGGGGAATGTACACGGGGAGGGGGAAAAATAATTAAAAAAAAAAATAAATTACGGTGCGGAGAGGCGCGGAGGGAGCGCGGGGTGAACCG
>NW_009711516.1:0-2025 GCF_000703405.1 Apaloderma vittatum
GCCACTTCTGCGCCCGTGCCTCAGTTTCTCCATCTACTGCTCTCCAAAGAGAGGACGGGGGCTGTGTCCGGGAAAAGGTGCACCAGGTGCCAGGGAAAGCAATGAAGATTTTGCACAGACGTTTTTGCATATAATAATTAAAACACACGGATCTTCCGGAGCTTCAGGATTTGCTGAGGAATTCACGCAGCACCTGCTCGGCTTTCCTGCCTGACTTTCCTTTGGGTTTCTTTCCAGGGAGGAAAGCAAAGCCCCCAGGAACCCCCTTCACCCTCCAGACCATGAGATGGGTTGTCACCCCCTCCTCCCCCAGAGCCTTGGCCACCAGAGGGTGTGACAGCCTAGAGCAGCAAGACCAGGGTGGCACCGGGGTCTCCACCACAGGGGTGACCACTCAGCACCTCATGCTGAGCACTGGGGCCAGGAAAAAAACCCAGAAAACTCTTCAAAACACCAAAGGGCCCCTCCCAGAGCTTGACCCTGTTGGAGGGGGGTGCTCCCCTGGTCCCATTTCCAAGCGTCCTCAGGCTTTCCTTCTGCTCCCCCAAAATACAGGCAGGAACTCCCAAACTGGGAGCATGTTGGAGCACCCTGGGAGCCTGAGTGAAGCCAAGGAGGGTCCTGCCTCACCGGGAGCAAGGGAACAACCCCAAGGGGCTCCCTGAGGGGTGATGGTGGCCATTTCGGGGGCCCCGGTAGGAGGAGGCCTGGGGGGGACCCACCTCCGGCGGCTGCCAGATGCTTTCACACCTCCGGTGCCAGACTCGGCGCTCGCCATGTGGGATTCCCGTGGGTGCAGATGTCCCCAGCTGCCAGTATTGTTCCCTGGGGAGGGGACCAACACCCCATCCCAACAGGGAGGGTACAGGGGGTTCAGGGCCAGAATGGCAAGTTTTGGGGCACACTACCGAACCGAAGCAGTCACGTTTGGGACCGTCTCCTTTGAATACCTGCTGCTGCTGAAACACGTTTGGGGTTTTAAATATTTTTTTTAAATGCCGTGTCAAAGACGCAAAATCCAGAATAAAAATCCCTCTGTCGCAGGCTGACCGTAAACCATCACTTTTAAGCAGGGCTCTTGATTCCTTTTAGAAAAAAGGAATCAGATCAAATTAGAGCAGATTTAGAGTCGGAAGCATCGCTCCGCAGGAGAAATCCCTTGGAGTCAAACCATCACTTCACCTTTCCCAGTGTCAGTTTTTCGTCACCAAAAATCTGGTGAAATCCACACATTTGCTAAACGCTTCGGTGCCGTTGGATTTCCCCGTCCTTACGGCACGCACTGCTCCTCGCGCCGCAGGGGAGGGATGCAAGAGGGAGAAGCATCCTGAGGGCTGGAGCTCTGGCAAGGGGGTACCGAGCTCTGGCTGTCACCCCCAGATCCCTGTCCTCCCATCCCACCTCTCCTCCTTCCCAACCCTCTTCCTCCTCTTCCCCCCGGCAGCCCAATCCCCCTCTTTTTGATCTCCTTGCGGAGTTTTGCACAAGCGACCCACAGAGACGGGAAGAAAAGCCCCTCCGGTGAGATCATTGCGAGACCCCCAGACGCAGGGGTCGGGTGTGAAATGGACCTCCCTCCTCCTCCTCCTCCCTTCGCCCGGCCCCTCCGAAAGGCTGCTCTGTTTTGTAATCGGATTAGGGGAGCCCTTCCCCGCTCCCATTTACCAGCGCGACCGGCTTAAAAAAGCCGAGCGCGTCTCGAGCGGAGGAGCTCGCCTGTGCGAGCGGTGAGGGTAGGTTCGGCCGGCGAGAGCCTGAAAGGTTTAGTCAGCGAACAAATTGCTTCTCTGTAGGGGCCGTTTTCTTCCCCGAGTTGAACATAATGATGGCAGTTTGGCGAACAGATGGCGCGGCTAAGCAGATAATCCCGCCGGCCCCGCGAGCTCGGGGAGAGGCAGCGCCGGGCTCTGCCCGCAGCTCCGGGAGCCCATCCCGGGACGGGTGCTTGGGTGGTGACAGCACCCTAATGGGGCGTGAGGAGCTTGGGCGAGCACCCCATCTTTACGCCTTTTCTGTGTCGAGGAT
>NW_009711516.1:2084-4706 GCF_000703405.1 Apaloderma vittatum
CTTCTCCGTCACATTTCAAAGCGGGGCTCGTCCTCAGGTCACAGCTGACACGGGGAGATGTACCATGAGACAGGAGCAAAGGGCGGCTGAGAAGAGCTCCTTTTATTCTCTTTTTTCTATTTTTCCTCCCCAAAGACATGGGAAGAGCCGGAGAAGAAATTTGGCCAAATCGCAGGGGCTGGGTGTGTGTCGGGCTGAGAGATGGCTGCTGAAAAAGCCTTTATTTAAAACACGTCAGCAGCAAGAGCCCAAGGCCCCACCAACTCAACGCAGGCAGGGGAGGTCGTGGCCACATCTGGGGGGAGCCAGACCTGCCCGTGCCATGCTGGTGCCAGGGACGCCATCCCCACAGACATATTGCACCGCATCCCTGCGTCCAGAGGGTTCATTTAATTCCCGTTTCTCTCCCCTTGTCCCCGGAGAACCCTGACTCTGGCAGCTCCCTTGCCCTCTCCTGTGGCAGGGCCCAAATCACCTCTTTCTAATGCAGGAGCTCTGTCAGCTGCTCAGAGGGTGTTTTACAAGGAAAAGCAATAACAACGTCTGGTACAGCTGGGGAAAATAAGGCACACAAAGAGGTGCCCGAGAGTCCATTGGAATTAGAGGCAGGACAAAGCCCGGGCTCCCCCAGCTCCCGGCGTACGTGTCCTTACACATCCACAGCCCCTTGCCACCTCCCCACCCCCAGGAACAGCTGATGCCCCGTGCCGTTTGATAGAAAGCCAGCTAATCATCTTTCCCACCTTCGTTAGAGTGTGAATCGTTATCCGAGCGACACCTGTAAAGCTCCTTGTCAGACGAGGCTGGTGCACACGTCTAATAATGGGCACCATATGGGAGAGGGAAGGCTCGGGAGAGGAGCAGGGGCCCCGACCATCCCCCCTTGCCGAACAAAGAGCAGCGCCTGACACCTTCCCATCATGGCACAGCGTCGCCAGCACCAGTGCTGGGCTGCTGGGAAGAGCCCGGGCAGCTCCGGTGGAGGAGGAAAAGCCACCACTCGCGGTCCTAAACACCTCAGTAACTCCCCAGGCAGCCCCTGTCCTTTGGAGAAGGACCTGACAAAAGCAAAACCGCGGCTTGAGCGTGCAGGTAGAGCAGCGCCTGACACCTTCCCATCATGGCACAGCGTCGCCAGCACCAGTGCTGGGCTGCTGGGAAGAGCCCGGGCAGCTCCGGTGGAGGAGGAAAAGCCACCACTCGCGGTCCTAAACACCTCAGTAACTCCCCAGGCAGCCCCTGTCCTTTGGAGAAGGACCTGACAAAAGCAAAACCGCGGCTTGAGCGTGCAGGTTCAAGGCAGGAGAACCCTGCTTCCCCAGGACCGGGTGCCCCGAATCCACCGGGGCACATCACGCCGTGCCTCGGAGCATCCTCTCAGCATGGTGGAGGCCACCCACGGGTGCAGACAAAGCCTCGTGGGACCTACGGTGATGAGGAGGACACGGAGTGAATTAGAGACGAGTCCCTGAGCTGGGGCTCATCCAGAGTCCCCCAGATTCCTTTGCTGACCCCAGACTTGGGGAGGGGCCCCTTTGCCAAGCCAGCATTCCCCGTGGTGACAAAGCCCTGTTTTCAGGCCCCCATTCATCGCCGGCGGCGTAATGAGCCTCTGGGCACCGTTGGTGGGGGCAAAAGCAATTAAAATCGCTGGCATGGCGGCTGCGTGGGTGGCTCTGTCACTCGCCGGTGCCAGCGCCCGTTTCGGGGCGAGCGGGCAACACCAGGGCCGGGCAGCGCCTCAAAGCGCCGGCGTCTCCCTGCGGGGCGAACAATCGGCTCGTTCTTTGCTGGGTTAAAAGAATCATAAAATATAATAAAAGGGGAATAAAGGTCCCAGTAAAAACCGAGAGTCAAGTTTATTTGCAAACTGAATATGAAGTGAAGGGCCTGGAACAAAGGTGTTATGTAAGGGACAGTCACTAAGGGGCTCTTTACCCACGCTAATTGCCACTTGCTCGGCGATATCCATTTATCTTGCAGCTGAAACGGCCTCCTTGGGCTTGCAGGTTCAAGCACTGCTTGTTTGCAACGCTGAAACGGCACAATTTGTGTGCGGGAGCAGCGGCCGATGCAGTGCTACCAACCAAACCCCCCAAGAAACCTCACATCTCCCAAAAAAGAGTGCCCGGAGTGGGTGGATGTGCTGGTGGGCACGAGACTTGGGAGGGAGAGATGCTGCGCAGGAAGGGGTTTCGTTGCTGGTTGTGTAACGGGTAGGGGCAGTGGGGTTGGGTTCTGCTGGAGAAGACTTCCAGGTCCAAGCATCAGCCCCACCTGGACAGCAAACCATCACGGGATGCTCAGGGGAGAGGCTGCAAATGGCCACAAAAGGAGAGTGATCTCCGGAGAGAGGCTGAATGAACCTTGCCGTGATGTTTCTGTGCTGGAAACTGAGCCAGATGCAAAAAAACCCACGAAGGGCAGAGAGTAGTAATAACAACAGAAGGTGGGGAGAAGGCGTGATGGCTGCTGTGCCCGGCAGCACGTGGCCTTTCTGCTTCCGTCCTTCGCCCTCGGCCCGTCCAGGGGCGCGAAGAGCACGGAGGGAGCGTCAGCCCTGCTCCGGCCGAACAGTCGGGAGAGGGAGGGAGAGGAGGAGGCAGGATTCCCAGGAGCCGA
>NW_009711516.1:4745-6751 GCF_000703405.1 Apaloderma vittatum
ATCCCCAGGAGCCGGGAGGTCAATTTTATTGACAAACTGCCTCTTGAATGGAGCGTGGGGAACAATGTCGGCCCTCAGCCCGGGTCAATTGGGACTGTGTAAAGCGAGGGGCCGGCACCGGCGGCCCTGGGAAAGCCCCTCCAGGCGAGTGGCCTTAACCAACCGTGTTTGCGTAACCCCTGACCCCTCCTTTGGGGGTTTAATTGAAATCCCAGCTTGGTGACAAATTGGCATGACCAGCCGGCCAGAGGATGGGAGGGCAAGCGTGGAAGCGATGCTGGGAAGCCCTCTCCCTTCTCCTCAGAAAAACCCATTTGGGCTGAAGTCTCCTGGGACTGGGATGCTCTGATGTTTTACTGGGAACAGGTTCGCCCACTGGAACAAGTTGCCAAGAGAAGCTGTGGATGTCCCATCCCTGGGAGGGTTCAAGGCCAGGTTGGACGGGGCTTGGAGCAACCTGGGCTGGTGGGGTTTGAACGAGATGATCTTTGAGGTCCTTTCCACCCTGGTTCTTTAACCACAGAGCTCGTTAGCACCGAGGCAGAGGCATCTGGAGTTTGCACCCTGACATATCCCCAGCACGCTGAACTCTCTCATCTCCCTGTCCAAAGGGAAGGGGTCACAGCCCTTCCCCAGACTTTTGTCTTTAAGTGAAAACTGGTTTTTTGGAGCCCATCGTAGAAATGAGCTTCTGAAAAAAACCAACCACCTGAAGCCCCAAAGCAACTCCCACAGACTGGGGATCAAAATCTGACATTGAGCCAAACGGGGCTGAAGTCGTTCCATTTTGGAAGTTCCTGGGAGAGAGGTGACAAGTGACAGACACCTCGTGACCGCAGAAAGCTCATATTCTGCAGAAACCAGACTACAAAAAAAGAGAAAAATCCCCCAAATCAGCCCCTTTACAGAACATTAACAGCACCCCAGCCGCTCCCACGGTACGGCAGCGACGTAGAGTTGCGTTGCACGAAGGTACTGCTGCACCTGAGATGGAAGTCAAGGTGGGTATTACCGCTACAGCATAATCCTCCAAAGCACGAACATTTCTCCCTTCCCTCTCCCCGTCTCCCAGAACTCTGCAATCACCAGCTGCTGAGATTCGTTTTCCTGCCCACAGGTAGGTATTTAATATTTTACCATCCGCGGATCACCCGAGATGAATCCCAGCTCCTCTTTAGAGAGAAGTGACGGCTGGTCCCATGTGCAACCAGAGCCCCAAAGCACAAGCAGCACAAGCGAGGCTTGAACCAGTTCCAGTCCGTCCCCACGCGGTTGCCACGTGCGGGCGAGGAAGAGCCGAGGCTCCTGCCCACGGTTTTGCCGGCCCGGCCCTTGCAGCCCATCCTGAGGGGCTTCGCTGGGTCTGGTGAAACGTCCCACCCTTTGGATGCCACCAAGAGGAGGCTTTCACTCCGGGGTGGGTGTCTTGCACTAAATCACCCTTAACGGAGCAGCCCCGCTTTGAGGCGAATCCCAAAAATATCCCCATTGGTGCCTGCTTTACCATCTGTACCTCATTTGCAAATCATTTACGAGGGGTTTTTTTACATATCCTAAAATACTTTTAACTGCAGGTTTGGTGTCTGTCGTCTGTCACCGATTAATAGATTTCATTGCTATTATAGTTATTATTACTACTAAATGTGCATCCAGCAGACACCCTGATGACGAGGACGGAGCCGGCAATAACCAGGGTTCGCTTTCAGGACGTGCAACCTTCAGAGCTGAAGAGGCTTAGATCTCAAACTGGTTTTCCAAAGAGAACCAGATCACCAGGAGGAGAGGCACAAGCTGGGAGCTGACTCGCCTCCAACGTCTCCAGTACACCAGGGGCACGGGTGGAGACTGCCCGATCCCTTTGCCCTCCCCGCACAACCCTGGGGTTTGTCGTGTTGTGAGGGGGAGGAACGAGCAGCAATTTTGCATCACTTACCCGCCTCCCCTCCCAGCCCCACACTCCCCTGTGGTGGTTTTGTCATAGAACCCTAGACTGGCCGAGGCTGGAA
>NW_009711517.1:0-797 GCF_000703405.1 Apaloderma vittatum
GACATGGGGGGACAGGAGCCAAAGCCTGCGGCGCCTGAGTGGCGCAGCCCGCCCCACGGTTGCTGCAAGTCCAGCTGCGGCTGAGGTCTGAGCTGTAATTTCGGGACGGAGCTCCAAGGATGTCTCTGACCCCACAGGAGCCCAGCACGGCACTGAGCACCGGAACGCGGAGAAGGTGCCAGATTCGTCCGTGCTGATTTTATGTCAGAGATGTGGACCAGCTCTAATGGCACTGGCATCCTCGCTGTACGGACACAGAGCCTGTGCTGTCATCCTTGAGAACCCAGGGATGCCAGCCTCATCCTGGCCCCATGAGAAGTGCTGCTGCCCCCACCGCCATGCTCCTGTGCCTTGTACCCCATGATGGGTATCAGTCCCAGGGCACATCTGGTGCCGCTGGTGCACCCATCGCCTTTGACAACTCAGGCTGAGCCAGGAGCTCCCTCATGGCTGTCAGCACTGGATGGTGCCTGGGTGTGTCCCCAGCTAAATTTAAAGGACTTTGTGGTATAAATATCCTTGGTCGTAAATAAACAGAGAGGCTAGATGTTTATCAGGGCCTTCCTGGCAGCCTCGCTCCAGCATGCTGGGCACCTCGCGCAGTCTCTGCCGTCCTCGCCAGGATGTACCCTCTGCAGTCAGCATGGCCAGACCTTGTGCTAGTCCACTGGGACAAGGGCACAAAGTCCTGTCCCATGGCACAGCCCTGGTCTGATCCCACCTGGTCCTCAGGGGAAAAGATCCAGCAGCTCCTGTTGATTTTGCAGAGATACTGACTATTTGCTGGCAGGAGCAGG
>NW_009711517.1:846-1067 GCF_000703405.1 Apaloderma vittatum
GCTATTTGTCCAAGGCGGTGGGGTTGACATCCTGGCACCTGCTGTGGCTGATGTGGGGCATCATCTGCCTGGTACTGGGGACCACCATGGGGACATCTGCCACCAGTGCTGTGTCCTTGGGGACCCTGAGGCACCACTGGCTCAGCCCCAGGGCTGGTTCATAGGGAATCCCTGGGCTGTGCTAGTACTGCTCCTTGGGGTCCTGCCACCGTGGGGCTGAC
>NW_009711517.1:1109-2437 GCF_000703405.1 Apaloderma vittatum
GTGGAGCTGTTGGTGCGTGGGTGGAGCCAGGGCCATGTGAATGGGAGGTGAGGACCAGGCAGAAGGGTGGGAGTAGTTTCACTATGCTGGTAGGAGGTTTCCATGGGCCCAGCACCCATGGGCTACCCCAGCCTGGCACCTGCCTGCCTACCATGAGTGTCCCAGCACTCCTGCTGTGGAGCCACCCTGTGCCATCATCAGCCTGTGCACAAACAGGATCATTTGCACCCTCCCAGCCCCACCATTGGGGAGCTCTGGGGCTCTGCAGATGCACCCTGGGAACAAAGGCTTTCTGTAGGATTTGCAGCATCTCTGCAGCCTGTGGGATGGCACTGAGACCAGAGCAGCAGCTCTATGCCCACACCTGCCCCCATCTCCACGCTCTGTGCCAGGCTTTTGGCCATTTCCTCCCAGTCCTTCCTGGACTATCCATTTCCATACCCTGTCCCTCATCCTACACGTCGCAAGGTGTCCCACTGCTCACTTCCACCTGGGCATGAGGCCTCTGAAATCCTCCTGCTGCACACAGGGGCAAATTCCATGGCTGTGCCTGGAGCATGGGCTGAAATGGAGGGAGATGCTCTGAAGAGGAGGCTGCCTTGAGCAAAGCCCCATGGTGCTGTGCTGTGGGGTGGCCATGGGCCTGAGGTCATGCTATGCTGTCAACACTTTGGCTGCACCTTGCAGAGGTGTGAAGGGAAGCCTCTGGCATGTCGGCAGCTAGTAAAAGGTCACCAGAATTTACCCAGAGCCAGTCCCCAGCACTGACAAACTGTTCCCAGCTGGCACAGATCCCTCCTCCTCACCATCTGCATCCGGGGGTTAATGAGTACCTCCAGGGTACACAACTGGAGGGCCATTAAACAGCAGTCGAACAAGCTGCGGCTGCAAGCAGCACTCGAACAAAGGGGGCTGATTCACTGTTTACCCTGCAACAATATTTACCGTGGCCGGGAGTGAGGGAATGTTTGTGCGAGGCAGGACTGCGGGGCGACGCAGGGACCGGCAGTGGAGGGTGGCTCGGGAAGAGAGGACTGCGTACACTGATGCAGCCCCGACTGCTGCAAACAGGGTGCCCGGCCTGGCTGTGTGTGCCTTTGGCTGAGCAGGGTGATCCAGTGCCCCCAGGTGTCCATCCACCCTGGGGAGCTAGGGCTACCACGCCGTACAGGGCGAGGCTCAATGTGACGCCTGCCAGCCCAGCAGCCTGCTCCAGCATCCTTGCTGGCATGCTGTCGTCATCATCCCAGTCTGTACTCCAGAGCAGCAGGGAGCTGGGGACAGGGAGGGCAGGGAAAGGAGTGTCTGGCTGAAGATGGGGAAATCCC
>NW_009711517.1:2461-5794 GCF_000703405.1 Apaloderma vittatum
GAGGCTGCTTGTGGCTCAGGGGGGGCTGGATGCTGGGAGGTGATCCGTGTTCCCACTGATCCTCACATGTCTCCTTTGCTGTCCCCAGAAAACCAATGGGCAAGAGTCGTTTGCTGATTAACTCACTACTTAATTAGTCCCAAGTGAAGATGTGTCATGTGCACAGTAAATATGCTCATGCTCATGCATACATGTACACACACACACGTGTCAGTGGGCACACTCAGCAGCCCCAAGACCAGGACACCTGCATGGGAATGCACTGCATCCCCTGGGAGATGACAAGACTAGAGAGGTGTTCAGCAAAGACGCTGCTTCATGCCAGGGCCTGCCATGCAGCAGGCTTCCCTAACGCAGTGGTGATGGGCTGGGGCATGCAGACTATACCCTTCTCACAAGCCCTTCAGCCACCCTGGCTCCCAGCCCTCTTGGCACTGTCCAGGACAGCCTTTTCCCACAGCTGTGCATGTACTGCATCTTGCTGGGACATTTCTCTGCACCTCGCCTGGATCAACCTTGCACCCATATGCAGGGACACGAGCTGCTGGGCTGTTGGTGGTCGGTGGCCAACAGGCTCCAGAAGAATCCTCCAGCTCACCACAGTACACTGCCCTGGTATAGAGACTTTGCTGGCTGCTGTGGGAGTGCATGTGCAGTTGCAGGGTGAGTAAGCAGCTGGCACTCACCCCCAGAATCATCCTCTGTATCTCACCGATGGGTTCAGACTCATGTCTGTCGGGCAGAGGGGTCCTGGTCAGGTACAGCAGCGCTGTGGGTGCCCTGTCCCAGTGCGAGGTGCTGCCTGCCCTGCCTGTGCAGGCTCATGGTGCAGCAGCCCACCTGCACACCCCTCCCTGCCCCTCCGGGCCCTGCAGTATCTTGGGCTGAGGGCGGAGGGGGACAGATTCCTTTCCAGGTGGAGGATTTCTCTCCTCGGGAGCAGTGAATTATCCCCAGCCTGTCACACACGATCCATCTGCCTCTCCTTCCTCCTCCTTGCCAGGCTGGAGGCAGGGCGCCTGCTCAGTGTGCTGGGTGCACCAGGGGCCCACTACAAGGTCCTGTCCATGCACACCGTGTCCAGTCTCACAGGCTGCAGGACCCTGGCAGGGCTGGACCATCCCCAAGGTCTGTCTGTGTGAGCTTGGCTAAAGTGAGGACCCATGCCTCCACCCCCAAAGGCCTGAGAGCAGCCTCAGCACCTGCAGTAGAATGGGAGCTGGCCCTATTCCTCTCTCTGCCCTGCCCTGGCTGCTCCCAGGCACAGCATCCAGCTCAGCCTGTGCAGAGCCAGACCCTGTGTCTGGGTCTCAGCAGCCATGGGCTCAAATATGTGTCCCGGAGGGTGACAGACGATGTGTGCCTCCATACTGGCCCCTGCATAGGTGAGCAGCATGGGGACCAAATGGACCCATCCGTGCGTCTCTGCGCGCTGTACTGCCCAAGACCAGCGCTGATGCAGGCCGGAGCACGCTGTCCAGGCGTCTGTCCCATCCTAGGTACACCAGAGCCACTAGAAATGTTCTGTCCCAAAACAAGACCTGATATCTGGATGAGTTTACCAGCCAAGACCAGGATTCTCAGGCCTGGGGGTGACAGCACTGGGATGTCCCCTGCAAGCTGACACCCTGAGGTTGGGCAGCTGAGCTAGAGTCAGGCTAGAGTCAGTCCTGGATCTCTGGTCAGGCTCTGGCAGGTCCTTAGTCTGGCATTTACTTAGTGTGACACTGCAGGGGGGTGGGAATGGCCGGGACTTGCTGATTTCAGCCCTTTGCTGTTCCCTCTTTATCCCTGAGGCATCCTCATCCACCATCCTCATCTGTGGGGTGCAGAAGCTGAGAGGACAAAAGCCTGTCATTACCTGTCCCAGGAAAGCCTCCCTGTGCCCAGAGCCAGCCCCTGCCCTCCTAATCACACTCCCCTCATTAGCCAGCCCCTCACTCAGCCCTGATGAAGGGGAACAGCAGGGGATCCAATTAGAGCAGAAATGACAGGCTGGGGCTGTGATCCTGCTCTACCTGTCCTGGCCTCAGGTGAGCATTGTTCATGGGATGAGGGATCCAGTAGGACAACATGGGGGACATCAGTGACACTGTGGGCTTTTGGGGGCTCTTGTGTCCAGCATTCTCTCCCCAGACACTGCTATGATCTGTTGGCTGTCCCAACCCACTCCTTGGGACACTTGGGCTGGATGGGACCACAGAAGCTGGGTACATCCTGACTCTGCTGGGGCACCGGGATTCGTCAGTGGCCCCAAAGTCTGGGTCCCTGTGGCTGATGCATCCTCACCCTCTGGGTGCCAGCAATGAGAGAGTGCAGGGCAGGCTGTGGGACCCCGGGCAGGGAAGGGTTACGGCTGCAGCAGGACAAGGTTCCCAACACCTTCCCAGCAGGAGCTATGGCGCTCATTAACCAGATGTTGACAGCAGGCATGTGAGGGCCATTAGGGATGGAGAGCTGAGCCCTTGAGGGCCCAGCCTCTGGGCAGCACGGGGCTCTATCCCTCCTCTTCCAGCCAGGATCCAGCCTCCTTTCTCAGGGAGGAGACCCTAACTCAGCAGCGGGGCTCCACTCCTCTATCCTGTGGGCTGCCCCAACGGTTCCTCCTTCACTTACCTCCCACCCTGGCACTCAGCACCTTGTGTAGTGGCTGCTGTGACACCACAGCAGAGAAGTTCCTGGAAAGGCTTGGGATGAAGGCAGCATTTGCATCCCTCCAGTGCGGATGCAGGCACTGGGTCTGGCAAGCGTACTGGGGAGGCTTCCTGAAGCATTGCCCACCAGGACCTTGAGAGCCCTTGTGCTCCCCAGGCAGCCCCTGCTCCAGGCAGGGGGAGCTGCGGGTAGTTACAGACCCCCGCAGCAACGATAGCTACCAGTTGTGGGAACAAATGGAGCAGGTCAGGGTGCCCTGGGGCCTGTGCTTCCCCTGTCCCAGCCAAGAGCCCACATTCTGACTGGCATGGCCAGGAGGAGGGCAAGGAAGCACAGCCTAGTATGGCCTGGAGGGAGATGTCCCAGGGACAGTCCTCTGGCTGATGGGGACACTGAAATGGGACTGGTATTTTCACTGTACCTGAGTTCCATGCCCCATCTCTCCCCAGAAGTTGCTCTGGACTGTGTGGGGCTGGACAGGGCTGCTGGCTCAGCACCCACATCTTCTCTGGGGCTTAATCCAGTACGTCTTTTCCTATGCGCTCTCTGCCTCAGTTTCCTCATGTGCAGAAGGAGGGGTGCAGGAGCTGTTCTGTTGCCAGGGCATGGTCTGAGTTGTCCTGGGCAGGCTGCGGGGACAGCACGGCTAGGCATGGCAAGTGGCTCCCACGTGCCTCC
>NW_009711517.1:5846-7748 GCF_000703405.1 Apaloderma vittatum
AAATTGTGTCCTCATCCCCATTGAGGATCTGCGGGCAGGTCTGGGTGGGGAAGAGGTTTTCCCTGAACAGAGTGAGTTTGGCTAAAGGTCTGGCCTCTCCTCAACACTGAGCATCCTTGTGTAGCTGGTATCATCCTGCACAGTGGGAGGGAACATCCAGCCATCCCAGCCAGGCTCTGCCTGCCCAGCTCCCAGCCCTGTACAGCCTCTGACATCCTGCCTAGCCCCAGTGGGCACCTCTCCCCACACTCTGGGAGATGTCCATCCCCACCAGCATCGATTGTCCTGGCACATCCTCCAGCCACGGTGGCAAATGAACGGCGCCTGTACCGCCCGCCCGGGCCTGACTTGCCCAGCCAGTCCGGCTGAGACGGCAGGATTCTCCCTGCACCTCCCAGCCCCGTCGTGACTCAGTGCTCACAGCCCCGCTCCCTAGCTGTCCAGCCAGCATCACCCAGGCAAGGTGGCCGCAGCACTGTGGGGACATGGCAAGCATCAGGGTGGGATGCTGGAGCCAGGGCATGGAGCTGAGGAGGCAAGGCAGGGGCCAGGGTGAGGCATCGCCTTGGCTTGGTGCTCCAGGAACTTGCCCATCCGGACGGGGAAGAGGCAGGTGCCAGGCAGCCATCCGGGAAATTGTGGCAAGACCTGACATGACTGGCTTGACAGGCTGGGAAACAGCCGGAAAGAGACAGCCTGGCCCCTGTGTCACGGCTTGGAGCCACTGCTTTGGGGAGAGGCACCAGGAAGCACTTGGGGCTGGTCCTCAGCTTGCACGAGAGCTCACCAAACCGCTGCTGAGTGAGCCCATGGTGCTCACGGGCATACTGCTGCGCGCTGGGAACTGCTGCTGGGGACACCTGCATGTGTGTGCGTGTGGCACAGGCAGAGGGACACGTGCCCTGACACCGTGTGCATCTTGCAGTACATACCCCTGTGTACGCACACACGCGTCACCCGTGTGCACAGCCCCTGCACCCCACACGTTGTCCCCGCCAGGGGTTGTGCACATGCCCGTTTGTATGTCCCACACATGTGCATGGGGCTCCCATACGCACACCCCAAAATACACTGTGCATATATCAGTATCCCCCCTACACATAGGCATGCCTCAAATGCCCTGGTGTGCAACCCTCACACGTATGCACACCCTGTACATGTACATATGTGCCCAGCACACATGCATGTGTCATATACACACCATGCACATCCACTGCATTCCCCAAATCATGTATCCCCCCTACACCCTCGTGCACACCCCTCACATGCATGTAAGCCCCCCATGTGCCCCCTCACCCAACTCCCTTCACGCTGCTCCTCCCCCTGCCTCGTGGCTCAGTTCAGGTCTGCATACCCCATGGGGACATGGGCATGTGGCACACCCCCATGGACATCCCCAGGCCACACACAAGCCCCCCCACCACACATCCCCACACTCCCCTACATCCCACATCCTTAGTGACCCTCAATCCAGCGGCTCCTCCTGCGGTTGTCCCAGTGAGGGGCTGGCAGGGTGCTGTGGTGTGCTGGTGACTTGTCCTCCACCCACGTGGCTTCCACTCACATGGCCATGCTGCCCTGGGCTTGGCTGTGGCTTGGCAAAGCCATCACAATACTGGCACCAGTGTGAGCCTGTGGCTCTACCAGTGGGTAGCTGGGGTGGCCCTGAGCAGGGTGAGATTGCTGGCAGCACCGCTGTATTCTTCAGAAGAGTCGAGCACCATGGTGAGCTGGGGCAGGAGGTGGCAGGAGGTTAGCGAGGCCACGTGCAGTGCCCAGATGGCAGGGGACACAAATCCCCTCCCCAGGCTGCCTGGGGCAAAGGGTGCAAGGCTGGGTGCCCCCTGGCTCCCTGCGAGGTGCAGGATTCCCAGCACCAAAGCTTCCCCAGCGTAGAGCAGG
>NW_009711518.1:0-306 GCF_000703405.1 Apaloderma vittatum
TGACAGCGCGCCAAGGGACACACGGACAGGACTGTGGGCAGGGGGATGAGGTGACACCGTGACAAGGTGACACCACACCAAGGGATACACAGACAGCGAGGGGATGAGGTGACACTGGGCCAGGGAACAGGCTGACACCACACCAAGAGACACACAGACATCAGGCAGGGGGACAAGGTGACACCAGGACAAGGGGACAGAAGGACAAGGTGACACCAGGCCATGGGACACACGGACAATGCTGCAGACAGGAGGACGAGGTGACACCAGGCCTGGGAACAGGAGGACAAGGTGCCACCATCCTGA
>NW_009711519.1:0-505 GCF_000703405.1 Apaloderma vittatum
AGCAGGGGCAGTGGTTGGACTCGATGATCCCGAGGGCCTTTTCCAACCTGAAGGATTCTAGGTTTCTATGACTCTGTCATTCTGAGGTGTGTGCAAGATGCTGGAAATCTTGAGCAGCCGACTTGTTGCATGCACCCGCCTTGACTTTTCCTGTGGCCTTTGGGTTTGTTTTTTTTCTTCCTGCAGAGCTCTCAGAGCCTGTGGAACAGGCTGTCTGTGCTCCTGAACCTTCTGCCTTCTGCCGCAGACCTGCAGGAATCAGGTACTGGAGAAGGAAGCAGCGACATAAATGTTTCAGCAGGCCAAGTCAGCCGTAGATTCCATGGTGTGTCGTAGGATTCTGAGGGGAGAGATTTGCCGGCCGGTATCGCTCTGCAATGGAGAGCTACGAGGGCTGGAACATCTCTGCTAGGAAAAGAGACGGAGAGACCTGGGGCTGTTCAGCCTGCAAAGGAGACGGCTGAGAGGGGATTTATGAACGTAGAGACATACCTGAGGGGTGGGG
>NW_009711519.1:840-3302 GCF_000703405.1 Apaloderma vittatum
CTGGCAGGACGAGATGATCCCTAGAGCTCCCTTCCAACTCCAACATTCTGTGATTCTAAGCATGACAGGAAGCAACATCACGCGTGTGTTGTATTTAAACACCGTTCCAGTTCAATACTATCCCACAGACTTTAGCTCTGTCAAAGAGTTTGATATGGTTGACAGTATCCCGAAACGCCTGAAGCCTTCACATGGCCAGCACGGTTTGAATTAACGGTTGGGACCATAAGTAAGGGAATGATTTTTTTCACGGCAGTCGTGGAAGCAAATTCTGAAGCTCCAAATTATTGGGACGTGCCCCATACCTCAGCCTAAATATTCCCAGGGTTCACGAGAAGCGTAGTTTCAACAGACCAGCGCCCGCTGGAACAAACGGGAAAGCAAACCCCCTGAGCTCTACGTTTTTTCTGAAATGGTGTGCCTGAGCAGGTTATTTGAAACAGTTTCTGTATTGTGGGCGGCCTTTTTATTCCTCCTTCAACACGTGCTCGGAGCGTGTGTGTAATTTAAACCCCTGATCATTACAGATTGTGTGTCTTAAAGCAGTTTTCCTGTGTCCATCACTAAATCCCCGCGTATCACTGTGCTTCTCTTCCCTCCTCTGCAGGGCTGGCCCTGTGTAACGAGGTCAAGGACATTCTGAGCAGTGCCGAGCTCCCAGACCCAAAAGCCAACTTGCTGCTCCCGGAAGATGTGGCCCTGCGAAATCTTCCCCCTCTAAAAAATGCACACAAGAGGTTTAACTTTGAACAGGACCGGCCCATTTTCTCACCGGTTGAGGAGGTGAGTCGGAGTGAATCCTGAATCTTTGGCGCAAGCTGCGTTTCCCTTCCTGGAGGTGCAGCCCAGCTAAGCTGCACCAGTGAAGATCTAGTTCTTTCTTGCCAAAAAAAGACCCCAAACTGATCATAACTTCAGCCTCTGAGGCGGGTTCACATTACTGGTGGTGGCTGCAGTTACCTTTCTTTCTGTTTTCCCAACCACGAAGGGCCAAGGTGATTGTTTCTAGTAGAGGTGTGCAGAAAAAAAGCCGTCGTTCTCCTCTTGCCTCTCCCAGCTGGACCAGTCTGTTTCTTTGGGAGCGTTAACGTCACCTGCCTCGATTTGAGGGTGCAGCTCAGACGCGGGAGGTGGGACTCGTGCTTGTTAAACCACAGCGAGGTCGTGAACGTCGTCGTGAGCTGCCGGAGCAAAGCGCAGCAATCTCACGTCCCGCGCGAGCTCAGCGGCCCAGGCGAGAGTAGGGCCTGCCCTAAAATCAGTTGGAGATCGTTGTTTTATTTGATTCTTTTTCCTGGCGCTAAGGGCATGAGTGGAAATTTATGAGGGAGAGCCCCTTGATGTTGAGCTGAGGAAGCCCAAGCTGCAAGCACTTTCAAGCATTCTGGATGACTGTAGTTGCCATCCAAAATGTATAGGCTGGACTTGATCTCAGAGGTCTTCTCCAGCCTCAGTGATTCTGTGATTCTGTCTCTTTTGGATCTTTTTTCTTCTGCCTTTTCCAAAAGCATGAGCTGCAGGGTCGGAGCTGGCTCGGGCTCCAACCCCTCGTGAGGAAACGAGGCCGGTGATCGCCCGTCTGCTTTCTTTTCAGTCTGTCGTTCGGATTTGCTGCATTCGGAGCTTCGGCCACTTCATCACCCGCCTGCAAGGCAGCATCCTGCAGTTCAACTCGGAGCTCGGCCTCTTCATCAGCATCGCGCAGTCGGAGCAGGACAACCTGCTGCACCAGGCGCAAGCCCAGTTCCACATGGTGAGTTGGCCGAGGGCGGCCAGTCCTCCGCGCTCGGTGCAATTCCCTGGAGGTCGCTGTTGGATCGTGTAGTTACAATCGCGGATCTTTGTCGGGAGGACAAAGTTTTGCACCTTAAAGCGACTCGGGTGTCCCCTTTTCGCCATCTTTCTGGAGTCAGCTCGCGTGTTTCCTGCTAACTGATGTGGAAGTTTGTTTTTTGTAACTAGGCTGCCGAGGAAGCTCGTCGGAACAGGCTGATGAGAGATATGGCCCAGCTTCGACTGCAGGTAGGAGATGCTGGTTCCAGCCTCAAAATTGGCAAAGGTGGTGGCTGAGATGTCTCTAAGTAGGAAGGGAAGGGGGAGCTTGTGGCTCCCAGCCCCCACAGAGGCAGGAAGCCTCTTCTGCAAAGATGGAATCGTTGAGGGCCCCATAAGGGTTGTCAAGTCCACCTCGCTGCTCCTTGCGGGAGATCAGCACCTGCCCTGCTGCTGCCTCCCTGGAGGAGGTTGTAGACTGTGATGAGGTCACCCCTCAGCCTGCTCTTCTCCAGGCTGAGCAAGCCCAGTGGCCTCAGCTGCTCCTCGTAAGCCTTGTCCTCTAGACCTGTCACCATCTCTCACCTTGACCTGACAGGAGGGGTAGCGAGGGGGGGTCGATCTCTTCTCCCAAGTAACAAGCGATAGGACGAGAGGAAATGGGCTGAGGTTGCTCCGGGGGAGGGACA
>NW_009711519.1:3395-4169 GCF_000703405.1 Apaloderma vittatum
AAAAACTGTGCAGATGTGGCACTTGGGGACGTGGGTTAGTGGTCACGGTGGTGTTGAGTTGATGGTTGGACTTGACAATCTCAGAGCTCTTTTCCAGCCTTAATAATTCCACGATTCTATGATCTTGGTTGCCCTCTGGAAACACGCCGATGATCAGTTTGATGTCCCTACATTGAGGTGCCCGAAACTGCCCCCAGTGCTCGAGATGGGGCCGTGCCAGTGCCGTGTAGAGCGGGACAGTCCCCTCGCTCTGACCCGCTGGCCCCTCCAGCCCTCGGCTCCGAGCGCCGGGTGGTCGGAAGGGCCCGACCGAGCTTTGCAGTGCGAGTCTCGCCCCGTTTGATCGTTTCTTCCGGAGTAAAAGTGAAGCAACACCTCTGCTTATGGTTTGTTGTTGGTTGTTTTTTTTTTTCAGCTGGAGGTTTCACAGCTGGAGGGAAGTCTCCAGCAGCCCAAAGCGCAGTCGGCCATGTCTCCTTACCTTGTCCCTGACACCCAGGCCCTCTGCCAGCACCTGGCTGTCGTCAAGCAGTTGGCCACCAGCGGGAGGTTCATCGTCATCATCCCTCGAACGGGTACGGGGGTTATTTGCTCCACGGCAAATAACCGAGCTCGCCTTCCCCTCGCTAGGAACCAGCGCCCGGGGCCAAGCAGTGCCTTTCTCTCTTGCTGCCGTCGTCCTTTACTTCGGCACGAGAAGCTGAAACGCCGTTTCCACGTGCCACTTGGCGTCTAACGTAGCGTCTCGAAGAAGAGCTGGAAAGAGAGAGGCCT
>NW_009711519.1:4200-6175 GCF_000703405.1 Apaloderma vittatum
CAGAGACAGTTCAGTGGAAGAAAGAATTCTTGACGTGTCTAGATTAGTTTGCAGGAGTAGAGCTCTAAGCCAGATGGTTTTCCTTCTTTCTTTATTATTTTTTTTTCTTTTCCTGTCAGTGATCGATGGCTTGGACTTCCTGAAAAAGGAGAACGCAGGTGCTCGGGACAGCATCCGGTATCTGGAGGCGGAGTTTAAAAAGGGAAACAGGTGAGAGAGTGGGAGAGCGACGCGGTGCTTTTGGAATTGGGTGTGATTTGGGTGTTGCGGACCACGTGCGGCAAAGGTGACGAGACGGGAGGTGATCTAAGGGACTTCTTGGGCGGGCCTTTGGGTGTCGTTCTGGCTGATAAAAGCCAGCGTTGTGAAAGGGTCGCATGGCACCCAGCTTCTGTCCGTGTCTGCGCGCCTGTCTCCGCAGCTCTCGTCTGTCCTTAGGTACATCCGTTGCCAGAAAGACGTTGGGAAGAGCTTTGAGAGGCATAAACTGAAGAGACAAGATTTAGATGCCTGGTAAGAAGAGAGCGTGTGGAGGTGTTTGAACCCAGCTCCCAGCAGGCGGGTGGCTTTGGAGGGAGGCGATAGCGCTGGGACTCATGTTAATTATAAAATTCCCTAGAGAGAGTGTTAGGGCGTCCGTCTGTCCATCCCTCGTAGCACCAAGTGCTCGGTGCTGAGAAGACTCTTGGAAACACCCTCAGTGGGCAACAGACCAAGAGTCCCGCTTCCCGCATGTCCCCTGGCGCGCGTTGGCGCAAACAAGTCGCCTCTGACCTTCCCCTCGGTGTTTCTCTTTTCTTGCGTCCCTCGGGCAGGAATCTCTATAAGATACTGGACAGCTGCAAACAGCTCACGGTGTCCCAAGGGAGCGGCGAAGACGACACCACGGGGATGGTCACCATCATCACGGGCTTCCAGCTGGAGGACCCGAGCGTGTTCTCGGCGCCCATGCAGGTCAGCGACTCCTTGGCTGAGCTGAGCTTTTCTGCTGAGCAAGATTAAAGTCTGGTTGATTGGCAAGAGATTTAATTTTTCTTTTTAATTTGGGGGTTGGTTGCGTTTTTTAATTTTTTCCTGCCTTGGGTAATAACCCTAATGCATCCAGTTGGTGTCGGTGGTGTCCCGGGCCCAGTCCTGTTCAACATCTTAACTGATGACCTGGATGAGAGGGGATTGAGTCTCCCCTTAGTGAATTCTTTGCTGAGAGTGTTTCCTAAGAGGCCCTGGCACAGGCTGCCCGGGGAGGGGGTTGGGTCCCATCCCTGGAGGTGTTTAAAGCTCGCTGAGATGTGGGGCTGGGGAAGATGGTTTAGGGTGAGCTTTGCAGAGCAGGGGCAGTGGTTGGACTCGATGAGCCCAGGGGGCTTTTCCAACCTGGATTAATTCTACACACTTCTGTGGTACAGAGCAGCCCGGGAAAGGCAGGAGAACGCCCGCGTGGGCCTCTCCAGCTTTAGCGCCAACGAGAATTGGTCCTTTTAACCCTGAAAAAGAGCTCTGAAAGTTGTGAAGGGAATCAAAATCCAACCCACTCTTTTTGTCTCTGCTTGCAGTCTGCCATCCAGGCAGCCGCCAACGCCAGCGTAGAAATAAAAAACGTTCTGGAGTTCTACAAGCAGTGGAAGGAGATGGGCTGATGTTCGGAAAGGTGTCAGGTTGGTGAACCTTTCTCTCCCCCTCTCGGAACGTGCAGCGTCTGAACGAAGGAAACAAAAATCCGGGCGACACTTACGACACGAAGAAGCAGCGGCAGCAACGATAACGAAAACAATACCTACCCCCCCATTCAAAAAAAAAAAAAAAGGAAAAAAAACTTTAAAAAAAATGAAAGAAATCCGATTTGGGCACACGCACGGACAACCCTCCGGCGGAATCCCGGTTGGACGGCTGTACGGCGCCAACCGCTCCGAGGAGAGAGAGGCCCCTCGGCGCGGCCGAGGCAGAGCTCTGCCCTTCTCCCGGGCGGCGGCATCGA
>NW_009711519.1:6265-6617 GCF_000703405.1 Apaloderma vittatum
GCGTGGACTGCACCGAAAACCCAAAGCAGCAGGAACGGAGCCCTCCGGAACTTGGGGAAGGAAGATCCAAAGAGCGTTCAGCTCTCCTTTGGCAGTCTGGGGACAGCAAAGCAGATTTTTGTGGGTTTTTTTAAATTTTTTTTTCTCCTTTGAATTAATTATTTTTTGATTTTTTTTTTCCTTTTAATTCTTAGTTTTTATATACATAAATAATATTAAAAAAAAAGAAAAAGAAAGTGGAGTTCCTTTGGGCTTTTGGATACTCTTCCGACGTCAGAGAGAAAAGGAAACAATTATTTAAAAGGGGAGGGGGAAAGCTCTTAATATAATTTTTTTTTCTTTTTTTTCTTCG
>NW_009711520.1:0-207 GCF_000703405.1 Apaloderma vittatum
TGGGATCTATGGGGCTGGGATCTATGGGGCTGAGACGTGTGGGTCTGAAATCTATGGGTCTGAAATCTGTGGGTCTGGCATCTATGGGGCTGAAATCTCTGGGGCTGATTTCTATGGGGCTAGGATCTATGGGGCACAATCTATGGGGCTGATTTCTATGGGGTTGGAATCTATGGGGCTGAGACCTGTAGGGCTGAACTCTCTGGG
>NW_009711520.1:285-544 GCF_000703405.1 Apaloderma vittatum
AGGGGGCGGATCTATGGGTCAGATCTATGGGGCAGATCTATGGGGCAGGATCTGGGACTCGAATCTATGGGGCTGGGATCTATGGGGCTGGATCTATGGGGCTGAGACCTGTGGGGCTGGGATCTATGGGGCTGGGAGGTGTGGATGTGAAATCTATGGGGCTTGGAAGTGTGGGGCTGGGATCTATGGGGCACAATCTATGGGGCTGGGATCTATGGGGTTGGGATCTCTGGGACTGATATCTATGGGGCTGGGATCT
>NW_009711521.1:0-1012 GCF_000703405.1 Apaloderma vittatum
GTTCCGGCCACTCCTCGTCCCTACGCGTGCTGCCGGTGCCAGCCCGTGCCAGGGAGCGGGGGTATTCCTCGCTGCCTTTGCTGCAGCGTTGGGGTTCAAAGGGCTGGATCAGCTCCGCAGCCGGGCTGAGTGTGGGAGGAGGGTGCTTGTCCCACTTAGGAAACACAAAACAATAAAAGAGGAACAATGGAGCCTCCTTCTCTTCGCTCGAAATACCAAATGCCACCAAAACGTGGCAGAGCTCCGAGTGGCGCTGCTGGGGCGGCTCTTGAGTCCCCTGGCCCGAGGAGGGGGACTGCAGATACCTCCTCCTCTTCCTCAGTGCAGGCAAAGGATGCTGCAGGAGGGGGGGTGCCAGGGAGCATCACCAGTGGGCATTCCCGCCTTCGCAAGCCCCGTGTGGGGCAGGACAGTGGTTTTGCAGCTTGGCTGTGCCTTGGGGAAGGATTTTGCCCCCCACCTCCAATTTCTGGGTCAGCTGAATGTGCTTTGCAGCTGGCCCAGGAGGGTTTATAAAAGCATCCATGTACCTAAACTTGCCAGACTGTTGCCAGGCAGAGAATACTCGTTCGGTACGTGTGCGGTGCCAGGCCCGGGGAGGTGCTGGGCCAGGCTGGCCAGAGCTGGGTGAGGATGGGTCCGTGCCTGGCCAGAACCTGCATCCCAAGCATCCTCTCACCTGGCCCTGGAACTGCCAACACCAACGGCTCATCCATGCGGGGCTGGAGCCCCCTGAGGGGCTGGGGCTGAGCACCCTGTGCATGTGGATCTCCAGGGGGGCATTTCTTGAGCTGCAAGGGGATGGTGCCAGCCTGGCACTGCCCACACCTCGGCTGCTCGGGGCAGCTGCCAGCACCGTGCCAGCCCCGTCAAGGAGCTGCTGTCCCTGGTGCACAAGCTCTCATGGGTGAAACATCCTTCACGCAGCCCCAGCGAGCACCCAGCACCCCAGCCAAGCACATCTGGCTGAAAGCTGTGGGAGCTGCCCCGGCAGTGAGGACACCAGTCCGGA
>NW_009711521.1:1407-2566 GCF_000703405.1 Apaloderma vittatum
GAAGGTGCCGGTTATTCAATAACCGAGAGCCGTTGAAAGGCTTTAGTCCAACTCCAACCATGTTCGGGTTTTATTGATGCGGCATGCCTTTCCCCATTTGTTTCCTATAAACAGCACATGGTAATATTTAGTAGGTTTCAAACAGAGCTTTTTGCATATTCTCCCTTGTCTACAACGAGCTACTCGGTAGTAGACAGTTTTAATTTACTTAATGCAATTTTTGCTTTTTGTTCTTCCAGAAGGTCTGGGCTGGTTTTGACCCAGTCGCCCCAGCAAATTACTGCACAGCTCTGTAATTGCTGGAGAGGGGTGCGCCGGTCGTAGGGAAAAGGACCTGTCAGGAGCTGTTTTTTGCAAAATAACCCACTTTTAGCTGTGACGTCAGCGAGGACACTGGGCCTCCCGCCCCCCAGCCCCTCCGGGACATGGTCCCCGGGGGCAGCCGCTGCCCAGAGCCCATCCCGGGAGCTGGGTGCATGTCGGGACTGTTTGGGGCAGCTCTGGCTGGTGAGGTTTGGCTCTCGACGCTGGTTGGGTGGGCAACACGTGATGCTCCAGCCCCAAAGAGATGTTTTATTGCAAGAGCTGCCGATTCCCCGTCCTCGGGGCTGGCAAAGGCCAGGGTGCAGCCCTGAGGGTGCTCAAATGCCTCCCTGAGGTGATTGTTTTGGGGTTTTTTTTTTGGTGCTGTGACCTACCACAAACAGCCTCGGGCTGGGGGTAGAGTCGCGGCTGCACACACACGGGTATTCATGGGCAGAAAAAGGCCAGTCCTCAAACAAGCAAACATTGACTGTCTGGTTTCCCGGCACTGCCCATCAGCCCCCCGAGTCCCACCCCCAGCCGCAGTCTCTCCGTGCGCAGAATATTGGGCAGGTTTCCTTCAGGCAGCAGCTTTCACACAGGCCGGGAGCCAGACATTCCTGGTGCGGCGCTGCCGTCACCCTGCCAGCCCCACTCCGCTGCTGCTCCGCACCAGCACCCGTGTCACTAAAGAATAAAGCAAGAGGAAACCAGAGCAGTTGACACCAGGGTTCTTTTAATGCAGTTGCTTCTAAAATGCAGCCTTAAAATGACTTCTAATGGGGAATGATGAGAAACGACGCATCTTTTTCATCCCTGAAGCATGATTCCTCTGCCTCCACCAGTCACCGCTCTT
>NW_009711521.1:2579-7762 GCF_000703405.1 Apaloderma vittatum
CTTGCAGGTCATGTCCCAGCTGCTTTTACTCTGCCCTTTTGGGCAAAAAAGAGACGGGGGAACTGTGTAGATGACCCAACATTCACCCAGAGAACTTAAACGAGTGGCAGCAGCTTTCCCTCTCTCACCTTACACTCAGGCATAAACCTACAAAGGTATCTGAGCCACCAGCTCCCGTGGAAGTAAGAGCCACCAACATGGAGCTCCTGACGACCTCTGTGGATCTGCGCCTTCATGCTATGTAAAGCGATTTGAGAACTGGACGTGTGACTTCTCTGGCTGACCAAGGTGGCAGAGGAAGTTGATTTTTCCAGTATCTTGCTTTTTGAGATCGACGCTATTTTGCCTATTTATTTTACAGAACAGCAGGTGGTACAGACCGCCGAAGCTTGCCAACTTAAGTAAGACGGGAAATTCTGCTGTAGCCTAAACATCTGCGAGAACATACCCCAGCACCACCTCCGTGCCCGCAGTGTTTATATGCCGCAACAGGAGAACAGGCTCAGCTGGCTGAGATGCATTCAGTGCCTCCCAATTGCTGCCCTGAGCTTGGTTTTCCATCCTGTGGATTTGCTGCGCTTGAGAACAGCGATAGCATTTTAGCCACTTTTTTTTTTCTCCCTTTGAAACAGCCACTGCAATTTAAGGGCCCTGCCATTCCAAGAGGGGTCACGAGACTGCTGGGGGAGAAAAGTGCAGAGCAGCTCAGGCCACACCGACCTCCTGAACGTGCCGTGACTGCGTTTGACAGTAAATCAGTGGGATCTCATCGCCTGGTCTCCAACTCTGGCAATAAAACACAGATTCAGCTCTGGACAGACTGGAGCTCTTCTAGAGTCTGGGAAGTAGTTCTTGCATGACCACGCACCACAACTAGAAACCAAGCAGAGTCTTCAGGGGAATACGAAAAAGCTTCAGAAGGAACCTGTGAAATAAACAGCAACCAGACAATTGTCTTCTACAGAAGATGGAAGTGACGGCAGAAGAATACAGCAACATCTTAACCCGTCAGTGAGTCAGTCTGAATGTACAGGGGCACTAGATCCCTACGGGTCTGTGAGAAAAGCTAATGGCCAAAACCAGCTGGTCCCCTCCAGCCCCAAAGGGAGACTGGGTCACGATTCACTCTTCACCAGCTGGAAGATTGTCTTCGATCCGCCTGATGAACTTCATTCTTATCTCCGTGACGCTGTCACCCTTCAGTGTGTCCTGGACAAACTTTACATCTACAGCCATCTGTACCTGGGCGATGGGAGAGGAAAGAAGAGCCGTTATCTTCCTTATCAGACGTGTTATTTTTCAAGATCACATCCTCCTTGCACACCGTGGCCCGCACGGCGGCCAGCAGGCACCTTACCGGCGCAGCAGTTCCTCCCACAGCGTAACCAGGGCTCCCTGCAGGGATCACAGCCCAACCACTCCATTGCTCAGGGCTACGCAACCTGCTGCGCCATGTATATTCCTCAAAAGTCTCAGCTAAGCAAGGTAACCAAGCCTACATACAGACGCTTCAATGTGAGACACAGCTGTCCTTCCGTTCCAGCCAACTCCCACCCCGGCTCGGAGCCACTAGAAAGTGAGGATTTTGAAGTGTTGTAAGAACTCAAGGAGATGCGGGTGCTTGTGCCTGGGTCATTAGATGAAGGGGCTTGGTCAGCACCTCTGGCACTCAAGGCTGCAAACAGAACGGCAGCCGAGCTCCCCGGTACCTCTGCTCTTCTCCCGCGAATGAATTTCAAGCCCAAATCAAACACAGACGTCAATGGACACAGACATGGAAGCACCCTGGTTATTCGTGTCTCTGTCTCCCTGGCAGGGAGATGCTGGCTCACCATTTCCAGGGCACCTCGCAGCACTCCGCACAGCAAGTTGGAATAGATGAGAGAGGAGTGGTTGTCGGGGAGCTCAACGAAGTCCACCAGGGGATTATTTTCCAAGATCAGGGAGAACTCGTCGCCTCCAGGACTCCAGTTGGTGATGCTCGGAGTGATGCCCAGGTACATTTTAAATGCTATCTGTTACGTCAGAGTGCAAACAAGAACACGTCCCATGAAGCAACAGCACAGCTTTGATCTTTGTAAAGCTATTAAAGGGTTCTGAAAACACCGCTCCTCTTTTCCCAGTTCCCACCAGGCACCAGTAGTCAGGGATCTAAATCTTTTTCCTCCCCAGAATCTCAGTCGAGCTCTCAGAACAGACCTGTGAGCAGCAAATACTCTATCCTCACGTGCAAAACCATGACAAAACCTGACACAGTTGTGCTTTGACAATTACCTTTGCGATCACATCTGCAGTCTCGCGGAAATCGTGGCATCTTCCAACATTGGACCGGGCCAGAAAGTCTTCTATTAGCCGAACACCGATGTTGTAACCCCTGTGGATGCACCAAAGAGCAACAGCTACAGAGCGGGACGCGCACAGCTTTAGAAAGACAACACACATTTATAAGAGAAGACAGCAGAGGTAAAAAAAAAATACATCTGAGAAATATCAGTGTTAAATAAAATCCAGTCTGCCAGGCCTTTGCTCACGGAGCAGCACCCAGAGACGTGCCCACTGCACCACCGAGCTCCTACAAGGCTCCACCACAGCAGATCCACTCACATCTTGTCAAGCTGCTTGTTGACGTCCTCATCGTTCTCATAGTCCTTGCACAGCTGGGTGACCAGAGCACCGTACGTCAGCGTGAAGAGCTCCGAGTTCTAGACAGAAGCAAAAGGATTTAACATAAGGCGAAGAGAAAACTCCCTGAGCACTGCTGCGTCTGTGTCCAGTGCTGCTTCCCATGGCCTGGGGAGGGGGAGCAGAAACCTGCTGTCCCAAAGGAATTTGCTGCTTAAGGAGAGATCCCTGTTCATAGTTTGGCAACTTCAGTCTCCCTGGAAAGAGAAATCGTCTTTGACTGGGAACGACCAAGCACTTTCTCTCTCTCCCTCTCCCTCTCCACGCACACAGAGTGGCCTGAAGAGGCAACGGGAGGCTGCTCAGCTCTGCGGCTGCTCTTAGAACTGCTCCTCAGCTGCTAATTAGCACCTCGCTGCTCTAATGAGCACAGCCCCAGGTAACTGGAAGGACACTTCCAGGGCATTTCGTGTGCTGCCACCAACTCCTGGATGGTTAAACTTGCACTCCGTCCCAAGGCCCTGACTATTTCAGCCCCTGACCTGGGGTGTGAACAGGCTCAGCCTGCTCTGTCTCTCACAGATGAGCTGCAAATGGGCAACACTCCCCCGGCTCCATTTCTGGTCCTTTAACAGGACAAAAAGCGCTCATCCATTCACAGATTTACTACATCCCGTGACCAAGGAAAAGCAAGACTCTGGTCCCTAGAGTTATCTAGGAAGATAACTTGCTTCATACGTTAAAATCAGCTTCTCAGACCCAGAAGAGGAAGAGCAAGGACAATTTCAGGTCAGCTCAGCAGATCTGGGCTGTGCACATCCACATCTGCTGCCTGGCTCGGGGTCACAGTCCCTTGGGCTTTCTCTGCAGTTGCTAGATTTGCAGAAAACAGCACAGGAAAAGGTCTCCTCTCCTGGCCACCATCATCACCATCCTCAACCTGAAGCAACTTTGTCAAAGTGCATTTTCTTGGGAGCCATTAAGCCACACCAGGGATTAACAGGGTCATCAAAGCCTACAAATCAAAAGCTACACCAGGCCTTAGCTTTTCACAGAACCTGAAAGAAATGGTTTTAGGAACAAAACAACGACCACAGTTAATTTCTGCTTTCAGTTTTAGTATTCAGAAACAGTACAGAGCCCAATCTCGGATTAAAAGCCTACCATCACCTACCATGAGCTGCACAGATGCAGAAGGTGAAATGAATGGCAAATACCAATACTACAGAATGAAAGCAGCAGGCAGGCAGAGAGGGAGGGAAAAGAGACAACATCAGAGTTAAGTGACAACACAGATCATCACCGCACTTCATTCCCCACGAGTTTACAGACAGCCAAGACAAACACAAGGAGGAATCACTCCCAAACGGAACATTCAACACAGACAAGTCGGGGCTGTTAGAAGACAGAGGGAATTCCACCTCGTGCTGTCACTCAGGTCAGCAGCAATCAGCTGCTTTTAGCTGGGACAAGGAGCAGTCAGGCTCCTCCTCGGTGCTTTGGCCCAATTTCAGACATAAGAACTGACACATTCTTTGGGTGGTTTTTTACTCACAATTCTGCTTTCATCTCGGAGAGACAAAGGTTGCACAAGTTCATATCACTCAAGAGCAAAGACGAGGGGGAAGTCTCCTTCAGCTCAGCTGGCAGTCAGGCATTTGGCAGGGAATTTAACAAACATGCAAGAAAGGTTACGCTATTTTTAAGGGTTTCAGTAATTTTAGTAAAGACAGAGCTTGGCAGCTGGAGAGAGCAGGGGGTGAATGGATGGAGGAAATCCAGCTGTTGCCAGTCCAAGATGTTGTCATTTACTGCGTAAAGCCATGAAGCCGTCCCTGTTATCAGCCCCCGAGTGTGCGAACGCGGAGCTCGGATGGTCACCGCCTCCAGCGCTGCGGTTCAGGTTAACTTTAAAGTGTTGTAACAAGGGAAATGTCTATGTTGGTATTTGTAAACAAGCTCTTGCTTTTCAGTCCAGCTAATGGAATTAAAGGCCTGATAATTTTAGCATTATTCATACTTTTTCACAGTGCAGACCAGTGTACAGTCTCAACACCACGTAACCGTTCTGCAGCTACAAAAATTACGGGATCCTAACGGAGCAACGCCGACTCCTTAAATAAAACCGGCTGTATTTAAGTTGAATCCCTTGAAGAGAATCCCTCATGGTGCGGAGTGGGGCGGCTGCCCGGCCCCCACTGAGCCTGAATCAGCCCATCAAAATGGCAAAAAAGGGAGTAAAAAGTAGGGTTTTATTTTTCTTACTTGCTTGCAAATAGTGCCATGGTCTGGTGGTGGACGCGGCATTGTTGGGGGAACAGTTAAGGCTTTTCCAACCTAAGCGAGTCTACGATTGCATCAAAATTTAATTAATCTGGTCTGCTCTGACCCAGAATTGGACCTCTGCTCTCCACCGCTCATTTCTCGGCTCAGCGGGACTGGTAACACGGAATCGGGTTAGACAGCAGCGAGAGAAGCGTTTGCGGTCCGGCAGCCGGGCCTCGGCGAGCACAGCCCGGCGGGACGGAAGCTCCCCCGAGCCCTGGCCGCGGCTGTCCGCT
>NW_009711522.1:0-368 GCF_000703405.1 Apaloderma vittatum
CAGGTGGGGTAGACGTAGTCGTTGTAGGAGATGGGCCGGTACTGGATCACTGTGAAGACTAGGATGAACTGGAGAGGGACAGGCAGAATCAGCCACTGGGGTGCAGCTAGCCTGCGCTTCACTGCTCCCAATCACCCCACTCTGTCCTCTCCTGCAGCCCAGCGCCCTCCTCCCCACCGTGAGCAAGCAGAGGGCGTAGCTGGGCTCCTTGCCCTGTCCTCCCGTGCCCCCATGCCCCGTGGTCGCGATGCTCACAAAGATGATGGCGGGGGGGATGAAGCGCCAGCAGATCTGGAAGAAGAGCGGGGGTGGGAAGCCCAGCATCATCTCAATGTCCTTGAAGTAGTTGCGGAGACCTGGGGGAAGAA
>NW_009711522.1:679-926 GCF_000703405.1 Apaloderma vittatum
GGGGGAGGGCCCCATTGCCTGGGCTCCCCCGCTGGTACCACCACCGTTGGCGTGCCCCGATACCACCACGGTGGTTGGCGTGGCAACACCCAGAGCCAGGGTGGACATGACAATGCTTAGGCTGGATATCATCACCAGTGCTGGCGTGGCAACACCAGGCCTTAGGTGTCACCACCACTGGGTTAGTTCAAGGCAACGACGGTGGATATGGCTGATGGTGTCAGTGTGGCAAGTTTGCCATGGCAAC
>NW_009711522.1:949-1546 GCF_000703405.1 Apaloderma vittatum
GTGGCATGGTCACCTACCTGCGTGGTGAGCGGGACGCCCAGCAGGAAGCCAGCCACAGCCACACCCAGTGTTACGAAGGTCTTCCTGCGGATGATCCACTCGTTGCCCCCCTCGTCCACGATGGCTGTGACCAGCGTCTCCAGCAGGCAGAACTGCACATGGGGTGCAGGGGACAGAACGTCACCACTTTGGCCCCACAATGCCACAGCACCCCAACACAGTAACCCCACCGCACTGCCCCACCATGACCTACCTGTGTCCCCAGCCCAAGGAGGATGAGCATGAAGAAGAAGAGGATGGACCACAGAGGCGAGATAGGGAGCAGGGTGAGGGCCGCGGGGTAGGCAACAAAGGCCAAGCCAGGTCCATGATCAGCCACCTTGGAGACATCCACACCCAAATGGTTGGCCATGAAGCCCAGGATGGAGAAGATGACGAAGCCGGCGTAGACGCTGGTGGCACAGTTGGTGATGCTAATGATGATGCTGTCCCTGTGGGGAGAAGAGTCAAAACTGGCCCCAGTCCTGGGGGACAGTGAGGGGATGGGGGTACCGCAGCCGGGCACTCACCGGTAGCAGTTGTTGTGGAACTTGTTGT
>NW_009711523.1:0-328 GCF_000703405.1 Apaloderma vittatum
TTCCCTTCTGTCTCCAGTGCTCCCAGTCTCCCAGTTGCCCTCTACCTCCAGTGCTCCCAGTCTCCCAGTTGCCCTGTCCCCAGTGCCACCAGTCTCCCAGTTCTTCTCCACCTCCAGTGCCCTCAGTTTCAGTTTCTCTCTGCTCCCAGTATCCCAGTTGCCCTCTTCTCCCAGTACCCCCAGTATCCTCATCCCAGTGCCACCAGCTCCCCCAGCGCTCCCAGTGCCCTCGATTTCCCAGTTCCCTCTCCTCCCAGAGCCCCCGAGCCCCCAGTCTCCCAGTACCTCCAGTGCTCCTATCCCAGTCCCCTCAGCATCCCAATCCCAG
>NW_009711524.1:0-229 GCF_000703405.1 Apaloderma vittatum
TCAGGCCAAAAAAATCTAAAACCGGAGCCGGCGCCGCTTTTCCCCCCGAAAACGGGGCCAAACACTACATTTTTAGCGATTTTTTTTGTCCGTTTCTGCCTCTTCGGGCCAGAATTTTTAATTTTGGGGATTTTTTTCATCCTTTCCCTGTGTATTTTGATTTTTTTTTTATTAGGTCGAGGCTTTTATTTGGGGTTTTTCGTTCTTTTTTCGCGTCGGCGACCCCAGA
>NW_009711525.1:0-308 GCF_000703405.1 Apaloderma vittatum
GAAGCAGAATGGCATCTGTTTGGAAGTATGTATGGGTTATTTTTAATTTTTTTTTAATTATAGAAAGACACTAAATAAAGTGTGCAGCAAGGGCAAATGCTGAATCTTTAAAAATAGAGCCACGTAGGAACTCTGTACGCAGAAAAACAGCCAGTTAGGTTTTTGCGGGGAGGGTTGTTTTACAACATCAATGTTCCAGCAAGGCTTTCAAACTCTTCTATTTTTCCATGAGTTATTAGAGAGAGAATATTTATGACACTACTGAGATAACTACTATTTTTCCCCCCTTTTTTTCTATATCTTAGCCC
>NW_009711525.1:336-21022 GCF_000703405.1 Apaloderma vittatum
TCCTTTCCATCTTGGCAAACGCTTTGTTTTTCTAAAGCCGCGTTTGCATCACCTTCAGTTGACCCCTCCGCTTGCATTTGGAAGCCGCCTTGGTTGGTTTGGGGGGGGTTGATTTTTGCCCCTTTTCCTCTAATTCTGCAGAAGACAAAAAGAGCCGCCTGGTTTTTTGTACGTCTCTCCGTAACGCTAGCGTCACGAGCGATGCAGCCGTCAGCCCTGTCACCAGGTACGTGCACAGCTGGCAGGATTTCCCGCTGGCACCCTGCACCTCTGGGTGAAGAGATGGGGTTTGTGAGAGGTGCTGGCGCGGGGCAGCCGCAGATGTTCAGGAGGATGCGCGTCCTCCTCCAACCTTGGCTTTCCCAGCCCCGAAACTCCCGGCGCTTCCGTGCAGATCCTCAGGGTTTGTAGTGGTGCAAGAGGGAGCGCTTCCCAGCCCAGATGTCTGGCTTTACAAGGCATCCGAACGATGGCTGGCTGTAGAGTATATTTAAAAGGATGTCCAGGTAAAAAGCATTCTGGACTTTATTTTTAAGAAAGAAGGAAAAGAGAATACGTATATTTTAGTACCTACCGCAGGATCGTACCGGTTTTAAAGGAGGTCCTGAAAGCTGAGTCTCAAAAAAGAAGAGATGGCCGTGCCCCTTAATGTAGAATTTGATGTCATCACATGAATAATCGGACTGTATTTTTACATAAATGAGTAAAAGAACCTCTAGCTTTTAAGCGTAAAAGAACTTGAGGACCTTGCTATGGCCCTGCTACACAACTCGTGGGGAAATGCCTTCCCTTGGTAGATATTAAGGGTATCAGCAGAGCTATGGGAAGAAAAAGAATAGGTGTTTGTGCATGTCGCAGCACCAATATACAGTATTTTATTTTTTCAGAAGGGAGAATGTCTCAGTCCACTGACAGAGCGACACAGGTGAAAGCCAACAACTTCAGGCTGTGCCGCTGATGTATTTTAGGGATGAGAGCAAGTTGGTGATTAGTCTCTGATTCTGCTGGAGGGTCCCAGACTTGGGGGGCCCCTGGGAATCAGGGAGCAAAGCACCCTCCCAGCAGAGTCAGCTCGCACCTTGTAGCGTCGGGATGAGTCGCCCCATCCATAAAGATGGGGCAATCCTTTTGTACCTACCTCACAGGGGTGTTGTGAGGAATAGTTTTCTGTTTGTACAGTGCTTCAGAGATGGAAAATGCTTGGAATTATCGCCGACTTTAGAGAGTAATGTACTATTATTTATTATTTGTACTCCAGTAGTACCTGCGGGCTCCAGTCAGGACTGCGAGGCCTTATCCTAACTGTTGTACACTCACCTACTCGGGATTGCTGCAGAAGTTTGCTTGGTAACATTTTCCAATGGAGGTATTTCATTATCGAGTATCTGATTACTATAGGGTCTAATTCAATTCTTTAGGTGTTCAAATCGACTGTGGTTTTAGACCACAGCAGAGAATTACCTGGTATCACATTTTGTTTTGAGCTTGTATTGATTTTCAGAAAAAGTGCACCAATTTTCTATGGATAATTTAGAATCAAATCTTGCTATCAGTGGGATACTACTGTACTTTTTTGCTATTAAAGCTAAACGTTAAAATAAATGTGTGTGCATATATTATTATACACCAATATATAATACACATGTGGCTATAAACATGTGTTGTTTAGATTTTTTTAGCTGCTTAGAATTAATTTCAAGCTGTGTGTTGCCTATTCTGCTCAAACATTATCAACTTCAGGTGCAACTAAGACATTGTTAAATGGTGTTGGTCCTCAGTGAAGGCACAAAAACTGGAAATCATGACAACAAAAGACATACTGTCACTATGATTATATTCATGAAGGCTTGTGAGGAAAGTTTCTAAGTCTCAAATGTGTTAAAACCCACTAATCATAAAAGTGGAAACAAACTATTATATCAGGATGAGTCACTCACTGTATATAAGTATGTTAAAATAAATAATGAAACAATTCCAAAGGTAATGCCTGCTATCATTTGGATGTTGAACAGAAAGTAATTTCTTTCCCAGATTGGCAAACTCTATTATATATTTTTTTTACAGGTAAGAATTAACCCGATTTCCAACACCAAGTTAAGCAACCTCTTTAGCAGCTGTCCACGCGCTGAATATATTGGCTCAATTAATTCCACGGTTAGTCTTTTATTCTAATACAAGGCGAGGTTTTGGTTTAGCTTTGTTTGAGGTGTCCTCAGTGATCTTAGTCTCACCGGTCGTGCTCAGGCACGGAGTAAAGGTGTGAGTATCGGTGGGTGGATCTAGTCTGAAGAGTCTTTCTCTCCCTCTGGGAACTGTTGCCATCTCTCCACCACATCACTTTATACTCTGTGCTTGATGTAGGAGGCTTGGCGTGAAAAGAGAATCACTCCTTCGAGCTTTTCTGAGGGGTTGCTCCAGACTCGGTGAAGCTGGCAGAACATCTCTGAGGACCCATGCATCCATTATTTCACCCGGGTGTGTTATCTAGCGCATTCTTGTCCTGGTGCAAGAACATACACGTGGTTATTCAGGAATAATACTTCCTGAACGCTTGTGTAGGCAGAGCAGTCCCTTAAGCAATGAGTTCAATTAGGCTAAGATACACTACGTAGCAATTCAATAACACAAGTCCTGGGAGGCTGGGGGAGAAGCTTGCCCACTGTTTGCACACTGCATGCTGGATGGCAACTAAAGGCTCCGTGCTGTGGCATATTTGGCACCTGCTGCCCTCGAGTTAACGCCTAGCAACTGTCCGAGGTTTGAGCAGTTCCTTACTAAGGTTTTAAATTAGAGGGGAAAAAAAAAAAGGCAAAAAAAAAGAAAGCGTGGTGTGCAAATTAGTAAGACAACAGGCTCTGTTTGAAATCTCTTTGGGGATGTTCAATCTTACAGAATACCAACATCTAAGAAAATCAATTTATCTTCCATTTTTGCCTAAAAAAATGTCAATAGTTTAATTTACTGATCCACTATGCTGAACACAGGCTGTTGGACTCAGAACTGTAACTTAAAAAAACTCCCTGCACTCTCAAAATCTGAAATGCGTACAGTGTTGCAGATTTGACTTGGGAATTACAATAGAGTTGGCATTTAGTCTGCCTTTCTCATTCCCACCGTTAAAACATTTAAATATTTCTTCCGAGAGGGTCTATTAGCTGCATTTTAAATGGGCTAAACGCTATACCATGTTCTTAAAATGATATATCTCCACTATATATTCTTTTGAGAGGATAACACATTGCAAAAAAGCCTAGAAATCTTCTTCGGCTCTGCCTGTAGTTCAGTGATACTACTCTTCGCAGTTCCTGCTTCAAGTGCAAGCTCCTCTTGAGGAACCTCCCGTGTAAAATGTAGAGACATTGCTTACTTGCTCATTTTTTTAGAGGAAAAATCCTTCCAGGTTTTAAAGCCTACTTCAAATAATTATGCTGACTGCTCAAATGAAAACAAACCCCAGAACCTAGTGACACTACCCTAAAATAATGCGGAATTGAAAGATTATTATGCCAATACTTCGGAGTCATCTGCTCTTCAAGCTTCTGGTTTTGTGATGGCAAAGGGATTCTGTGGTTTCTGAGGAGGTGGCTGCCAGTCAAACCTCCTGACTGCTGCTGGGGTTAGGTCTTTGGAGGCTTGAGATATCGATGTGGATTTCTTAGCATCGACTTTTATGGAGAATATGAAAATGTGAAGTTTCACCCAAATGCTTCAGATGAATTGCCTTATTTCGGTTGTCTTGAGTCATGGAGTCAAAGGAAAACTTTGGCTAATTAAATAAGAGCCAAAAGCAGATTTCAGCAACTGGAATCATCCCACAGCTAGGCAACCTGTGCTAAGATACCATTCGTGGTCTGCAAAACTTAGGGCCTGGGATCCTCGAGCCGTACCCTACCCGATTGCTGAGCAAAGCACCTGGTGAAACAACAAGACCTCAGCAGGGTGCTGGAAAACAGAAATGAAAAGCAAGCTCCTGTTACTCCAATGCAGGACAGAGACAGGACTGTTCTCCTGGGCACTTCAAATTGAGGTGCTATTGTTTTCACGATTAGAGCGTTACAATAGACCTGAGGCTTTGCCAGTGATTTCAATATGGATTTTCCCTGTTTCGTTTTTCACTCATCTATATGCCAGTTCATTACCCCGAGGAAAGCTTTTCTCAGCTTATATTTGACTGTTGCTATCATTATTCTAATAACTGGCTGCTTTCCATGTTGTTTTGTACCCTGGTGAGTTGTACTTTCCTGTTCACAGCATGTATTACCGGAGAACCAGCTGTAGTGTACGGAAAAGCATTCAGAGACACAACCAACGCCCATCACATTGCTGGTTTTATTTAGACACCCGATACTGCACTCCTTTATTTTCCTACCTTTGGCGGAACAAGGTAGGGTTTTCTCCATTTTTTTTTCATTCAGCGTACACCCTTAAGTAGGGCACAGCCCCTAAACTGACCTCCTGTTTGATAGCTGATCCTCCGTTCTGAAACCAAACAAACTCCCACCAGCTTGTGCCCAAGCTTGGAGTTTGGATTTCTCCTGGAGGGATGTATCCACACCATATATTCTGCCACACCATATATTCCTCCAGGAGTTCTTTTGCGGTTAATATGTAGGAACTGGGAGGGTGTGCTTTTCTCCCAGAATGATCCTGAGATTTTAGCTACTAATTAAAACCTTGCTATCGAAATGACCAGAAAAGGTTGTTTAAAGTTACAGCAAAAGCTGGAGGCAATACCTGGCACAAAGTGATGTAGGCAGGCTCATGCATGGGAGGCGACAGAAGAAGAGGTGGAAGGAAACAGAAGGATAATACAGAGAAGTGATGTGGAACTATCTGGGCTGTTAGCCATTTCAAAAAAAGCCCTTTTTTTTTATACCATGCTATGAAGCATATGAGACAGCAGAAGTAATACATAGCTCGTACACGTTGTGTGCAGACCTGTCTTGGTTTGAGGTTGCCCAGGATGAAATTCTCTGGGGCTGCTGGAGCACGGGGCGAGGAGGGCAGCTGTGCCAACGGGGAGGAGAGGATGGGCCAATCACAGTGTTCCTTACCATGGTGCTCAGGATAAAAGGGCCCCTGGATGGAGCCCTGGGGCTTGTGCCTGCTGGGCTGGCAGGGTTGGTGTTGGCTGTTCCTCATCTCTCCATGTGCTGCTGCCGGTGTTCCTGCCTCCTGTTTTCAGGCTGCTGTAGAGCACCATTCATCAGGACAGGTCACCTTCCCCTGCCTACCTGTTGGGTTTTTTGGTGTGGTTTTTGTTTTGTTTGGGTTTGGGGTGGGTTTTTTTTCTTCCTTCTAGGGGGCTGTCAGCAGGACTCTGCACTTGGGTGCTGCCGTCTGCTGCTGAGTCCAGCCTGAGGCTCTTCAGCTTGTACCCTAGTTGCTATCTGGAAGGCGTGGATTCTGCATTGACGTATTTGTTTATCTTTGAATATATTTACATACTTGTATCTATCTGTATATAGTTGAACATCCTCATTGTTATTGTTACTATTATTTGGCCCATTGCAACGTACAGTGGTACAATAGTAAATTGCATGGGTTTGTTCTGATCATAGAAAATGCATCTCAGCTAAACACTGAGCGAGGGCAATCAGCAGCACATCAGGAAGCGTTCTAGTCTGAGCAGACAGAACGAATTTACTTATGGGTATTGGCCAAACCTGTTCTTGCAGATGAGCAAGCGTGTTTTGTACCCACACTCAAATCAGAATGATACATAACTATTTAAAGAAGAGCAGATAATTCCTTGACTATTCCCTTTCTGAAACACCTATTTTTTTCTACAATGATGACTTGTGTTTTTCCTACGCCGCCAGCATCTGAATTCAGCTGTCTGGGGTTTACTTTCTTCTCTGTCACTTGCTTATCCCAATTTTAGGATTGAGCTGTCTATCTAATGCTACAGAGCTGAATATATGCACATTTTCTATTCTCCTCCCCCACGCTTTCTTCCCCCTGCAGTTACTACCACTGTTTGTGAGCCATTATAAGTTTACTTCTGCTGGTTTAATTAAATTTACCTATGGAAAACAAGGACATGAGATCTGGCAGCCAGGGAGCTTGGGGAGACAAGGTGGTCTGTTACTGAATAAAGTGATGCTTGAGAGGTGCTATTCTTTATGCATCATCGTGATCATCAGATAAGGAAGAATCATATGACTCATTGCAAGAATGCTTTGAAGAAAGGGAAACTCGAATCCTTTTCCAACATAATCATAATGATGTAAATGTATCCCTTTATACGGTGTAAAATTGATTTTTCTTCGCTGTTAACAGCTGTACAATTTCTGTTCTGTGCACATTTTTCTTCAAAATTGCCCACTTCTCTCTGAATACATTGCTGTTCTTTCTCTCCTCCTTTCTTTAAACCCATTCATTTTTTATTTATTTTATTTGCTATCCTGACCCTCTGTAAGGTTAAAATGATTATTCAGCAGTTACGCGCTGTTGGATTACCCGTCTTTTGTTCCGTGGTCTATTTTGTTGTTAGTGTACTCCATAGACGCCTTTGACTCAATTATCACTGATATTGTTAATCTCTGGGCTGCTCAAGATGAATTCCCAAACTGTATAAAGATGATATTGGTCTTTTCTAGTCTTGAAAGACTAATTCTTTTGACAGAAATCCAGGAAACTTCAACCTGTGAATGAATAAGGTAAAAAAAGGACAGAGTAATGATGCGATACCTTTTATCACACTGACATTGTAACTTGATTCTATTATAACTGCTCTTAGGAATCTAACTGATATCCTAGTCCAATAAAAAGTATGGCAGCCTTTATTTTACGTAACAAAAATACAGCTTGTTCATGTTGCACTGCTGGACCTCAGCTGTCAGAATTTGGTCAAAGGAGTGCAAAGGGCTGCGCTCTGTTCTCAGAAATAACTGTGGTGCTTGGAAGTGCGAGGAGTCCCCTAGATGTCCCCCGATACGGGGACATTTTCATGATAAAGCTATCTTGATTGGGGAGGAGGCGAAGTATTGTACTTGTGAGTTCTCACGGGAGGAAGGTGTGATGGAGTAGAGGTGTCTTAGAAACTCACTGGACATTTTTGGCAGCTTGAACTAAAGTAAAGCCTATGGCTTCATGTTCTAATTCAGAGGTTCTGCGAATGGGCTCAGCCTACATTTGGGTATGCATGTTTTATATCAAAAGGGCCACGAGCCATGCCCATCAGGACCATTCATAATCACCACCCACTGTCAGCACTGAGTGACCTCTAGGAGTTTAATGCTGCAAGGCTAAGGCACGTGAAACACAGGTAAAAGACAGATTTTTTCCATTTAGTCGCTAACCTCTTTGCAGATTTAATACCACAGTTCAATGCAAATGTGCATGCTAACCGTCTGAGCCCATCTCTTGCCTTTCTCCTGCTTTTCTGGCCTTTCACTCCCCAACCTCCCCATGGATTTTGATTCCTGCCTATCCCAGGTTTATCTGGAGCAACCCTCCCTGACCCTATTCTGTCCCTTGATGCCATACTTAACCCGAACATCTGCCGTTACAAACAGCACCTCATTCCAAGTCAGGAAGCTCAAGGCATTCCTGTCCACGTGGAAAAATGTTAAACTCGCAATTCTTGTACTAAAACCTGGAGATACATCAATGCTGGTGTCCAATCATTCAGCCCAAGGAGTGCAAAGATTATTCAATGCACTGTTCTAAAGTGACTGAACTTCACGGGAAATGGGACTGAAATGAAAAATATTTCCTGATCTCAACACTCCCTATGCAGGAGATAAAGTAATAATGAAGAGTAATTCTGAAAGATAATGAAGCTTTGGGGAAAAAAGTGGAAGAACCAATATGCTTAAGCCAAGTATGAAATGTTGGGGCGGTTGGTATGAATGAATAAGCAAAGGGCTTAGACCCGGAAGGTTTTTTACATGCTCGCTGAAAGCGTTATTGATACAAAGCCAATTTAGTTGCTCCAGTTGTGCTTGCGTCTGCCAGGAGACCTCCTGCTAAATAAACTTCTACTTCTCCCTTTTTGTGTACTGTGCTGGTGGGTTATGTAATTGTTTTTGTGATAAACAGGCTCCTTAAAACATCAAGAATTGCTTCTAATCTGAATTACCAAAGTTCCACTCTGGGAATATATATCGAGATTACACTATGCTACTTTTGAAGAGGAGACAGATGTTCATGGCTGTGAAACAGATATTTCAATGTATTGTGTTTTTTTCTTGTGCAGTTCACTACTCAGCCAGACTTTGGGTACAAGGCAATAGGCATATGGACAGCTTTTAACTCCTGATGAAGCAAGTGTGTTTGCCCAGGATCAGTGAAGGCGAAATCGCTGTATTTGCAGGAATGCAGAAATGAATAAATAAAAAATTCTCCTCTTAGAATGCTTTTAGACAAAGCTGCAAAATATAGAGCTAAAACATCTTCATGCATAGTGGGCCTATTTCTTTATGTGGTACCTTTATTTAGTTCCTAATATAAAATTTAGAAGAAAAATGCAACCTATACATCAGTGATATGGAAATCTGAGGCAACCACCAACCACATCAGTACAAGGACACTTGACAGCGGTGGTCACCACATTCAGGTGGTTTAACTGAAGCTAACATGGTCCCTGCAATGCAGCACCTTTGGTGGAAAGGATGTCTGAGGGCAAGGGGGAGGGCAAACGTTGCTTCAGGCGTGACTCCCTGCACAGGGAATGCCTCTGACTTTGATAAAGCAAGGGCTGGTTGGTCCCTCACCACCTCCCACGGTACCAGGTTAGGAGGAAGTGCACTGTATGCACCTCTAAATCTCCTTTGATTTTTACAGAGTGTTTACTTCAACGGTATTTTCAACCCGGAGACCCAAAGAATAACTACACAGTATGGGAAATGTTGGCAACTATCTTCAAGGTGTTCTTTTTATTTCATAGGGCATCTCCTCTATCTTGTATTGTAACCGACTGACAGGTTTCACGCTACGATATTACAGTAATTATAATCTGTCACCTCTTATTCATCTACCTCATAAACAGACCTAATCTCTCCACATGTGAAATTATTTCCTGGCCTCTACCTACTTGCCTGCGAGTGCTTCCAGTTTCTTGCATTTCTGCTTTGTTTGGTGAGAAGTGCTGACAGACAGGCAGTGAGATCAAAACTGACGGGTGACTATTGATTTATGGGACCGTATGATAAATGTCTTCCATAAAGCATCTTCTATTCCATCTCTTAATACTTCCCAAAATGCTCCGGGTTTGCTGGTAGTGGTTTTATTTTTGTTTTTAACTTACGGCTGCACATTGAGCAGATGGCTTCATTTGAGCCACACACAATGCTGTCTAGGTCTTTTTCCTGAATGCTTACAGTTAATTTAGAACAGCCTAAAACTCCCACTGAAGTCAGTGGGGAAAATAAATAAGAACTGCTGAGGAAGGCCCAGAGGTGAGCAGGATACTGCAAACTCATAGTCTTGAGTGTTACTTGATTAAAAAAAATAAAAGGCAGATTTTTTATTTTCCTGAGCTTATGAAAGTGATAGTGTTAATAGTTTTCTTTAGGTAAAACCGGTGGTGTGAGATGGAACTATCTATTTCGTGGAAGAAAGACGATGTAATTAGAGTATTAAACATTATAAATGGACTACAAAACTTTTTTTCCTCATCCCACAGACGAGAAGGATTTTATCTCAGCATTTCTCTGGTGCTTGGCCTCCCTGAGAATCACATCGTTACTGAGGTGACTCTGCATGGAATCAGGATCCGCTTTAGGTACTCGGCTTTTTGAGGTCTTTTCCCCTGGGTCTAATGGCAACGTCACTGAGGGCAATGACTCCTTTTATTATTGTATTAAGTGTATCATCTTCCACTAAACTCTTATTATTGTGTTCTGGTGTTTAGTCTCTCTATCCCATTGTGTTTCTAAAGAACCACTCCTTTCTCTGATGATTTTCCATGGCAATATAAATCTCTTCCAAAGTGGTAAGTGGAACGAATATGCATGAACGTAACATTTTGCTGAAGTAATGTAACCTGTGCAGTTAGAATACTGCTTTGGTGTATTATTGCATTTTTGTTGTGCAGGTACAAACTGCAGTTGTCTGCTGGAAATAATGTGGCGTTGCAAAAAAGTCCTATTATTTCTCTAGTTGCCTTGCAAGTAACTTATGCAGATTGCTTTAAGAACAACTACTTATACGCATTATTTACTGGAAGTGATATTTTTCTTAAAAATCCATTGGGGAATTTATGAAAACCATATTCAGTTACTGACTCTGTTGTGTGTGTTGATGAATAATTTGATAGATTTATTTTTGTGAGCATATATGTTCATTGATACTCATTTATCCTTGCTATGGGGATTTTTGCTGTCATAATATTTCTTCCGCAATAGGAATTTACTTGGGAAAAAACAGAGAATTCTACGACCAGTTGTCACAGGTCAGTACATGTTTACAAAAGAATAAAATTTCTGTGAGGGTTCTAAAGATTCTCTTTATGTAGGAACCCTTGTTCATCATATAACAAGGAAGATATTCTCAGGAGAATGAAGATGAAGGCTACTTCACTATTAAAGAAAAAAGATTATCTCATTTTGGTTTCTTTTATTGAGATGGATAGCTTGGGGGCTATCTTGTAAAATCATCCTAAAAGAGAGGATTGTATATTTTTTGTGAATCATGTTAGTGACAGTGTCATACTCTTCGGCACAGGTATATTTACAGGTATATGTCTTCAGCAGCTACTTATCTTGAAATATCTATGTGGGGGGAAAAAAATATGTAGCGACTTTTCAGACCAAGGGCTCTTTCAGGGCTTTCTGTGTACAGAGGAGAAAGATGCCTGAGTCAAAGAGGAGGGAGAAAGAACAAGACCTAGGTTAGGATGATAAAGAGGAAATAAAGAGGGTTAAGGATTGGAAAGGTTAAGCTTAAGGTCTTGGGGTAGACTTTGAGATGGGAAGCCTGGGACTCAGAGTGAGGACAGAAAGGAGGCTAGAGGCTCGATAATGCGTTCAGGGGCAGGGCGAAGGAGAGCGTCCCATCCCCATAACCTGTGGGGCTAGAACTGGCACGTCAGAAGTGAAGGTCACCATGGAAGAAGGAAGTGTGGAGCGCTTAACGGAGTTGCCTGACATTAGCTAAGGCAAGAGTTTTAAGAAAAAAGTCTGGGTTCAGTGTAGCTAAATGACATCATGAAGTATATAGAGCTGCATTAAGACTGGGCTTGGAGATCAGTCAATGTTGGGTTTGTCTTGCTAAAGTAGACTAATGGAGAAACACAGAGCTTCGCACCTTTTCTTTTCATAGAATCCTAGAACGGCCTAGGCTGGAAGGGACCTTAGAGATCATTTTAATCCAGCCTCCCTGTCGCCAGGGACGCCACCTCTAGACTAGATCAGGCAACACATGGGGACGGAACAGGAATCGAACCCACGACCTTAGCGTTGTTAGCGCTACGCTCAACTGACTGAGCTAACCGGCAACTTTGAAAGGGAATTAATTTTTTTTCTGACAAGCATAAAAAGTCTTGCCCCTCAAAGTGCAAGCATTTACAAGGACTTGGTGAAAGCAAGAGCTTGCAAAAGCCTGGGAACACCTATAGTGCTTGCCTTGGAGCATGTGTTATGCCCTGCGTGATGCAAACCATCTCGAGGAGTGCTGCACCGTGGCCACCCTGCAGTGTGGTTACTTCTGATATTTATACAGCCTGGAAAACACAGCGACTCGAGGGGGAAATGATCACAGAATCAAAATACTTTCTGGTAGAATAAGGAGCAATGGCCTGAAACTAAGAGAGGAAACATTTAGAGTTGCCATTATAAAAAAGTGTTCTTTATAGGAAGACTAATTGGGCAGAAGAGCAGATTATAAAGAGAAAAGATCAGGGAACTGCTGCTCTTTTAGACTGCAGTAGGTTGAGAATAACAGCAAAAGCCAACATCACCTGTGGAAGTTCACTTTTTTTCATACTTGTAAGGGGCCCGTTCATTACAATATACAGTTACTAAGGAATTTCTTTTCTCCTAATTCTTTTTCTCAAGCAGTGGATATGATACGTAATGATTGCAATCGAAGGGAAATGGATGGGGACAAAACCATAGGAAACTGAAAAAGTGCCTGAAGAGGTTCTGAAACCTCATCAGAATGAAGATACAACACCTATATACCCATAATATTTCTTTGTTACCACTTCTTGAAAACTTTCACAGCAATGCCAGGTGCCGTGAACTGAACAATCTGGGACAGCTGAGCCAGTGGGGACGGGAGGGATGTCCTTTGCAGTACCCAAATCCTCTTGCCCCAGCTTGGAGCTTTGCAGCTCTGACCTGTCGTGGGGCGATGCTCATGGGTGTGGCCATATTAAAAAAAAACCAAACTAGAGGTAGCACCAAAGAATGTGGTCAACAATGGGGTCATTTCAAGAAGGCACACCCCAAAAGGCTCTGCAACATTAACAGGTTTTTCTCCTGTTGGTTTGCACTTTGTTGCCTTTTGCATATGGGTTTATACTGAGTCAGAGTCTCAGTCATGCACTGACATTAAATTATGACAGTAATAATAAAAATACTACATAGTTACATGGTTTTGGCTTATATCATTATTTGATATCAGAGAACTAATTACATTATTTGAGAGGCAAGCATAATATCCAGTGCAAGATGTTGTACGAGTAAAATAATCTTGTAATGTTGCTTTGTTTCTCATTTTTAATAGTAGGCAACATCTGGAAAAAGTAAATGTTATCTAGTTTCATGAAACATTGGAAAACTACATACCAAACCCTTTTAATGAATGCCTGTGGAAATATTTTTGAGTTATGACAGAAAGGAAATTTTTATTGTTCTTAGCTATTCGTTTACACTGCTAATATTAAAATTCAACCCATCTTTGCACAAGCTCCCTGAACCAAAAATAAATAATCAGTGGCTGAGATAAATAATGTGGTGGCTGATTGAATATAACAGCTGCTAATGGTATTGGGATGCTTCAAAGCCCCAGCAGATGTTATGATTCAAAGATGATGTTCATAAAAATACATATCTATATATCCTTTACAAAGTATTTGTGTTTTTAAACTTTGACAATTTAATGGCCTTTACAAGTACAGTGAGGGAAGAATACCTATGGAAGTTAATAAACTGCAAAAGCAGATCTTGAGCTCAGAATGTCCTTTTCCAAGACTGAGGTGGCACTGCAGGTGTGCTGATCCGATGTTCTTCATCTGCTTTTTCTTACGTGACCTCATGGCACAGGTACATCAGCTCTGTGTCACACCAAGCACAGGAGAATTTCATTTCGCCTTCCCTGTCCATTCTTTGGCCTGAGCTGAAGTTTTGGGGTTTGTGATTTCAAAACATGTTTAGGGCATGTGTTTTAAATGAGGTTTTGTTATTGCTGAGACTGTGCACTTAACTATGCAGCCACAACTAATAGAGCAAACCCAATGAGGATTTCAGCATCGCTACACGAAAATAAACTTATTCCTGTGTCACATGCTCCTGGAAGCTTAACTGATGAAAATGACAAAATTAATTTGTTCTTATCTAGAATGTCCATTTTTTTATTTTGAGGAGTAGGGGGTATTAATGCCATATAAAAGATCTGCTACATTACACTGTGGCTTTGCAATAAAAACTCAGTGTGGGACAGAGGAACAGCTGTGCTATCTCAGAAGTATCTTAGTAAACCTAGAAATGCCTCACTTGGATTTTTTTTCTCTTTGTCAGAACCTTTATTAGCGTGTTTGAACACAGATTGATTTTTCTTTTGTTTTTTTCGAAGCTCTTCGCAAGAGGCATCATTTCTTCCCTTTTATCTATGGGAAAGACTTTTCAAAATACGTATTTAATTGAGAAACCAGTTTTCCATCACGACAATTTTGTCTGCAGGCTTTTGATCAGCCTAGCTTAGAACCACAAACTGTCATATTTTCCTCACTCCTGAAGGAGACTTAACTAATATTTCTGTTTGCAGAGGCAGAACTCTGATGACAACAGGAGCCCAAACTTTCATCCAGCTTCTTCCTTAACTCTCGAAGCCGAATCATGGAAGCACGGCTCATGTCCAAGCCTTGGGAATGGTCCTTCGGTGACAAGGGCTGAATCCCGCTGGCTCTGCTTACCCCTTCTTGGTCTGCGTAGTTTCTCTCAGATACTCGTTCGGAGAGGGTGAAGGGTGGAACATCATGCACCGCGTAGTATAAAAATGGTTTGTGAAAACACAAACCCCAAGAGTAAAAAATTCTGGCCAAACACATGGTGGCTTCAGCGTGGCAGGGCTGGACGCAAGAAGGGTACGGTCTGCAGCGGCGTGTGAATGTTATCTGCACTTTATCTGGAACGAGATATTTTATAAATCGGTCCTTAGCAAATGGACGTTTCATTTGAAACCAGTTCATTCTCAGGGAAAATAGAAGCAGAATATAAGCAAATGTCTGCATCATCCTGAAACTCTAAAAACAATAACAGCACAAAATTCAGCGCTGCAAAGCTGTTTGCTGCCTCCCGGGACCCAGTCACTGGATAACCACTGGCTGCCAGAGCTGTGCAGCGGCACGTGGAGACTGGCGCTTTGGGGCTATGTCTGTTTGCTGAACTGCATTGAAAAGAACACGGCTTTTTTTTGGTCACGTAGAGCAATTATTTCTTGCTGTTATTGTCGTATGGCTTTATAATAATAATTAGCCATATGTATGTGTTTATTATTACTATCGTAAAAATGGCTCAGGAATACACAGTTTATAATTTATTTATTTTTTTTGCTATTTATGGTATTTTTTTCACACTGCTTTGAAAAACAAGTGTCTACCCTTAGAAAAACAAAATCTTAGCTTAGAAAAGTGAGATGTTTACACTTTGTGGAAGAAATCTGCCTTAACATCTTAAAGGTTTTCCTTAGTGACAGGCAGGAACTGTAACCTTGGAGTACATGAAATGCAGGAGCTTCTTTCAGGGATGGGTGCTCAGATACTTTGCAAGAGCATCATTCTCTATCTCTTTTCTTAAATCAGTGAGAGTGCTGAGAACCTTCGAGGAAGACCTCAGCCCTGTGCAGAAACAGACACCAAGGCAGAGCAATTTGCCCAACGTATTTGGGGTTTCCTGCTTTTTTTCGCTGTTTATTTACAACATATTCTTGTTATCTATGCTTTCTTTTGGGACCTCGCATGAAAAAGGGATGTGACACCAGCATCATACATGTGCTGTGAGATTTATCCACCTCAAATTATCAGTTGCCAGCTGTTAAGAGATGTGGTTCCATGAAGGGAAGGCTGGATCCCTCTCGCCTTCTCTCCCTTCATCAAGAGGGTTCAGCCTTGCAGTATTTCAATCTCCTCACAGGCTCCATTTACCCTGGATGTACGGCACACTTACTCCAGATCACGATTTCAAGACCCTTTATCGTTTGGTCAATCAGTGCTGTGGCATTTCCAGTCTTGCGACGGACCGGACAAGCTAAATCAGATGAGTCTATGTCAGTCTTAACTGTTTTTTAAGAGAAGGAATTAAGGATAATTACTCCTCTTCGCTACTTCTCCCATGCAATATAGGACAGAGGGTATCTATGCTAATGTGCTCCATGAATCTGAGGCATGAAATAAATGAAAATACCATAATCACCCGTTTGGAAATGCAGGAAGATTTAGACAGAATAATTACCGAAGCTGGAATAATGCCAAGGCTGAACACGTTTCCTGCTGCAAATACTGCCGTGGATCCTTTCCTGACTGCATGTGGCCAGGACCTAATTTTTGGCGTGTGTTACAGCAAGCTGTCATCTCCTTTCAGCCTTGTCCTAAATTAAGAATGACATATTACATCCAAATCATAGACCTGCGTTATCAACAGCTCATAGAACAGTCTTCAACATAATCAGTGTAAGTAATTTACCAGATAAAAGAATGTTAATAGCGAGTACAGTATAATTTATGTGGACACAAATTGTACCTATCTTTCAGAAGAAGAAAGGCACTGCTGCGCACAAAGAGTGGATCAAGAGCAAGGTCAAGTGTAAGCACTTCTGTTTAACATGCGCTGCCTGAAAACAGCAGGCGGAGCTTTCAAAGACAGATGGAAATTATACCCAATAAAGTTATTATAAATAATTGCTGTTTTTTCTCTCCTAGTGGGTTTGATATGGGAGAGGCAGTTATAAATGGAAGACCTATTCATCAGAAAGCATTTGATGAAAACCTCATTCCATCAGGTTGGCAGCTGAAAGTTTACAACTTGTCACACTGGAAAGAAATGGTAAGTTTTAATTAGCTAAGTTTCTTAGCTAGCACGTGTAGAGGGATATATGTAAAACACTGTTATAGAAAATGTTTGCTCCTGGTTCTCGTATCTCCTTTATACATGTCCTGAATACCAGGAAAAGGGTGTAGTAGCAGTTGCGAGGCTGAGAATGTGTAAAATCGTGTTTTCCGCGTGGATAAGGGATGCTACACAGAGAAAATCTGTGAGATTCAAACTGCTGCATGGAGTGAAATCAGTAGAGGAAGAGACGACGTCTAAGTTCTAACAGAAACAAGATCTGAGTGGCTAAAATGACAGAGAAAAGGAGTTTCAGAAGCAGGTCTCGAGCAAACAAGAAACCTTTTTGCTATGAACCCGAGCTGATGGCTGGGGTGGACATAGAGATATCAGAGAAGGAGGAAGTTTTAAGTAACTCCTAACTTTTGAAGGATGTGCTACACAAGACACCAAGTATTTTGTCACTAATCATCTGGGAACTTTTTTCTTCATCAACTTCTGTGCAGCTCTCGGAACAAAGACCCCCTAATCCCACTTGAAGCCTTTGGTTGCTATTGTAACAGAAAACGCAAAAAGAACTCAGATCCAGTGAGTCTGATGCCAGCAACCACAACTGGATACTCGAGTTTACACTTAGGCCTTGTTTGTCCTTCCACGACCTTTTCAGAAGCTCTGAAACAACACAAAATTTGTAATTAATCCATGGGTGAGCTTTCTTTCAGTTTCAAGGAGTGGTTACAGCAGCTGTATTTATTTATTCGAAAGATCAACCATGCGGAATTTGTTAAAATAAACCCATTGAGAACGCTCAAAACAATCGTGTCCTTTCAAAGTGCTGGTGTGCTTTGCTGTTGATTTTGCACCACAGATTGTGGAAATATTTTATTAGATACTCTCTGATTTTTAAAAGATCAAAAGTTGGTAAACCAGCTTTTGAGTCCACGGGTTTTTTTTTTCTCACAGAAGCTAACTAGAAATGAAAAGATATAGGATTTTTAAATGTATATTGAAACAATTTTTAGCTTAGAAGTTAACATAACTGAAGAGATACTGTGAACAATTATTAGATGAGTCATGCCGAAGGGTCTTAGTGAAAGCTCAGTAAAACAATGAGCATTGTATTTTAAATTTTCTCCTTTTTTTTCTCTAATTAAAAAAACCCCCACCTTGCACTGAATTTACATACATTAAGAGAATTGGCAAGGTTATCACAGAAGCTAACTAGAAATGAAAAGACATAGGATTTTTAAATGTATATTGAAACAATTTTTAGCTTAGAAGTTAACATAACTGAAGAGATACTGTGAACAATTATTAGATGAGTCACGCCGAAGGGTCTTAGTGAAAGCTCAGTAAAACAATGAGCATTGTATTTTAAATTTTCTCCTTTTCTTTATCCACAATCAACAGTTAATAGCTTAAACGAAGGCACAAGTGTTATCTGCATTGGAAGTGACTACAGCGTAACTTTGTTCCCAAACCAATTTGATTTACGTACTCTGGGATTTTCTTGGGGTTTTTTTGCCAAGAGAATTGGAGAAAATACCTCTTCAGCCAGGCTGGTTATTGGCTAGACCGTGTAACTCTAGCACAATCCAAAACACAATGTATGCACAATTTTGCTGATTTCATTGGAGGCAGTATTTTATTCTATAAGAAGAAATACAGGTGAGGGGGGCACACAGCTGGTCTGAAGCCGGTGCTACGCGTCCCACACTTTGATAAGGATGGACTACAGAAGGAGGAACAGAGATTTAGCAATACATAAATCCTGCAGAGCTGCAGAGAGTTGACATTTACCAAAGAGAAGACCTTGAAGGAAGGTCTGAAAGAAATGTAACAGCTGGGAGCACAATTAATTGACAAACACTGAATGCTCTGAATATTAAAAATAAAATGTGTGTAGAAACAGAATTCCTTCTTGTAGTTATACAGATAATGGCTTTTTTTTTTTTGGTGTTAGTAGTGTTTAATTTCCAGTGCCTATTGCATTCCGGTTTGTTTTTATAATGTAGTAATATCTTGCGTGATTTTTTTTTTTGCTTCTTGTTGGTGTTTTTAAACTCATTGATTTTGGTGTGTAACTGAATTGCATGCGGCTTCATTCTGTGAAGGAATCTTTCCAAAGAAGTGCCCTCTCCGATAAAACAGTATCTCCAGTTTTGTTCCTTCCCATAGCAAGACAATCTTTTGTTATAGCCTACTGATATGGACTGAAGATATGAAGGCACTATTGGAATTACGAAAACTCACGTTGTAGCTGGTTTAGGCACCTCCATTTTGCATTTGTTCTGCTCCCTCTCTCTGACAGCGTAAGAATATATTTGATTTCATCTTCCTTGCTTCAAAACAACAGAACTCTTCCTGTGTTGCTGTGCTCAGGTTTTGCCAGTGACTTTTTCTTTTTTTTTTTTTTAAACCTTTAGGTGTCTTGGACTGATTTGCAATTTGCTGAAAATTTGAAGATAGATACTGAGCTAGTTCAGAATTGATGGAAAAACTTCCACAATTAAAATGGAAATGTGTTTTGAAGGATGAGGTGAGAAAATACCTAGTATAAAAGTAATGTAAATTTTGCACATGAGGCTTACTGAAAATCATTTATTAGTTTTATATTCAGCTGATTTTAGTACCATTTCCACAGATTTACTCTCCAGTACAACTCCAGATTTTATAGTTTGGCTCCATGAATAGTGAAGAATGAATTAACTTAAAACTGTCTTTCACTCCCCCCGCCTCCTCGCCCTAGCCCAGACTGGATCCATAAACAGGATTAGGAGGGAGGGAGCACTTAACCTTGAACATTTACAGCAGAAGTAGAATGTAGTGAAAGTATAAATTATTATAAAATGCCCTCTGGGGACACCAGGCAGAACTAGTTACATATAGGTTCTGCACCTGTAGCAGATACATGCGGCAAATGCAAAACAGTTCCCATGCCAGCTCGTTGCTAGTTAAACCAAGAGTTCATACGACCCATAAATCATAGCTTCTGGATCTCTGCCACTTGTTCTAAATGCAAAAGGATGCGAAAAAAGAAATATGGAAAGGATGATGCAGAAAGTTTGCTTCAGAACGGTGTTGTATTTACTTATCATCATAAATGCACATCAGCATGATATTAAAGTGACAAATGTTATTTAGCCAGTCCTTAGTATCAGATGCAAAAATATTTCTTTCCTGAAGTGAAAAGCTTTTTTTCATATAGCAAAATAGCACCTGCCTGAGATGTCTGACTAGCAAAAGCTGGATTGAAAGCCAGTTTATTCTGTGACCTTTCAGGATTTCTAAATAGGAAAAGAAATATTATTTCCAAAATGCAGGCACATTTGCTGCAGGCATCTTGAAAAGTCCATAAGTATCATATGCCAAAGCCTCAATTTTACACTAAAAAAAGCTTTTATATACATTTTAAGAATTTTCTTTAAAAAACATAAAATAGGATTTAATGAAAATGAGGCAGACCTGAATGATGACAGATGCCACGCAATCCAAGTCCCCGCCCTGAAAACATTTTATCATTTTATGAAAATACTGATGCAAAAAGACAATTAGAGTGATCAAGAAGCTGAGATCATGATAGATTTCCAGCAACTGTCTTAACTGCAATATATGGCATATATTTGAAGTAAGCAAAACTGCATCCATTTAAAATGATAAATTGCCCATTTTGCCATCCTCTTGGCCATTGATTTGTTAAAAACCTGTCATTTCCCGCTTCTCAGAAGACTTTCTGGTTCAAAGCCTCTCTGCACACAGGTAACAGTGAAGTGTTACTAGTTTAAAACCTTAAAGTAGGCATAAATAAAATAATGATTTACATGAGACTCAGCAAGAAATCACGACTCTAAAGGCATTTATGGTTCCTAATGACTGTCCCATGCTGGAGCATTAACAAGTCTGACTATAATAAACCTTTTCTTACATATGCTGAATCATGTGTTTGTCTATACGCAGGGAATTTACAAATACCTACGCATAACTGACATTTGGGATAGTTTCAGGCCAAATCTTCTGGTCAGTAACCAGAAATATAACGAAAAGTGGAACCAAAGTTCTGCAGAGACAAGCAGATCAGCCTTAGGCTTCTCACATGTGAATTGATCTCTGTCCTCTCCAAAAACTGCCTTACCACAGGCTTGAACCAAACAGTAAAAGTTAAAATCTCAAAATGGTGAGATGTGCAGGATTGTAATAACAGGGGCAGTGAAAGCACTGGGACTGGTGTAGTTTTGTTCAGTATCTTCATCAGCGACCTGGACGAGGGGATAGAATGCACCCCCAGCAAGTTCACTGATGATACGAAACTGGGAGGGGTGGCTGACACCCAGGCAGGCTGTGCTGCCACCCAACGAGATCTGGACAGGCTGGAGGGCTGGGCAAAGGGGAACCTCATGGAGTTCAGTAAGGACAAGTGTAGAGTCCCGCATCTGAGGGGAAAAATAACACCAGGCACCAGGAGAGATCAGGGG
>NW_009711526.1:0-9849 GCF_000703405.1 Apaloderma vittatum
TGGGTTAGCCCCGAGGGCAGCAGAGTGCCCCAGGCAGGACAGGCGCTGCCAGGGCTGAGCTGTTCAGCCAGGGTGGGGATGCATGGCTATGGGCAGCCCTTGCTGGCCTTAGCCAGGAATTTGGCGTTAGTCACATTTTGGGGACGAGGGAGATGGGCTAGATGATGTTGCCCACACAGCTGTTAAGTCCCCAGGGCTGCGGGCGCAGGTGCTAGGTGTCTTGCCTAGATATGGGAGAAACAAACCAAGGCTGAGGGGCAAACGCATGATGGGGTAAAATGATGCCTGGTCGGAGTATAATGCACTACACTTGGAAGGCAGGCCTGGGAAATCCAGTGCATTTTGTTGGTTGTATGGTTCCCATCTGCAACTTGAAGCACATTTCTGAGAGCACGTGTGGGTTAATTCTTTAGTCCAAATCCCTGCCCTTCAAATCCAGGTGCTTCATTAAGTACATGTCTTAGGCAGCTGCATTTAGGGGAGAGTCGTTGTGAAAAGCATCCTCATTTGCAAGAGGTAACTAGATGTTTGTTTTTTAAATAAACTGCCAAATGTCCATGTTAATTTTCAGCTTTAAAAAATCAGGTAATCTGTTTTGGCTGAAGCACTGACCTGATTTATATAGCCACGGTTTAAATATTTTTAAATGTTGAGCAGAGGACCAGGTGAACTGGAAACAACCCAGGTAGCCCAGCACATTGGCACATGATGTTTTGCATCTGTAACACACAGGACGACCAAAACATTCCCTTTTTCAAATGAGCCATCATGCCAAACTTTTCCATGGGGCCGTGGAAACCATCAGGTGGCAATGGCAACTCTCCAGAGGCCAAGCCATAGCTGATGTAGGGGCGCACAGTGTCAAAGTTCTTAGGGTTTTTTAATGATCCGTCTAGGCTGAGTGTATTATTTCCCTTTTTTATTTTGTGCTGTGGTTTGTTGTTGTTTTTTTTCTGTGAGATCTTGACCTTTTTGGACCAGAAGCAGACAGGAGCGAGTTGCTAAAGCAGCTCTGGGTTATTTGCAGAGAAACCAAGTGCTATTATCCATTTATACTTCAGGTGTTCCCATGGCAGTGCTCTTAGTATTTGGATTTTTGCCGTGTCTCATTTTGGGAAAGAAACTCATTTTCTTTCCTCCTTCTCCTCTTACCTACTGCTGTTTTGGCACAGGTACCCCAGATCTTTCAGAGCATACAATAAGTAACATAAATTGTTCAGGCAAGAAATCTGGAGAGGAAATGTACAGTTCGTGGCTGACCTCTACTGTTGGCTCTTTTTTTTTTTTTGCTCTGCACATTGCTTTGTTGACAACTGCCTCACCCCGGGTGGTGAAGGCAGATTTAGCAGTGAAAGCACTGTAAAAGTGTGCACAGCCCAGTGCCCTCAGGGCTCTGTTACAGGACCTAAAACCCTTCAGGGGGTGATGCTGAACTCCCAAATTCCGGTAATATAAGCACTGAAAGAGTAATTTGTAACTATCTCTCTGATAAATCTTGACTCTTTGTTTGTGGCACTCTCGTTTTGATGTTAGCAAAGATTTCATAGGCACTTTAGAAATTCTCCTCTTTAGGTGCTCCATAACAGCAATCAGCAGCCCAATTCATTGATTGCTCGATCAGGTGCGACCCTTCTAAAGGGTTTACCTTTCTAGTGAGAAATTCTGGTGTGAATGGACAGAATCAGAGGAAGAGGTTACATTTGCTTTCTGTAGACATCCTGGCTAATAAAAGTTAATTTCACTAATATTTATTTGGGCTGTTTGTCTAGATACTAGTGAAGAGAGATTAACAAACACTATACTGAAGTCCTCTAAAAGCCTTAATTTATGACAGGAGTTATCTTTGGAAAAGTCTGTTGTTTATAACTTCAAAGCAAGCTGTAGCCTGTGGCCAGCAAAGACTCTTTTCTTTTCCTCCAATGCCCACCAGAAATGACCCACTCAGAGCTTTAATTCTTCTTTCTGTTGTATGCTATCCAGCCAGGTGATTTGTAGGGAGCTCTTTCCCCTCTCCAGATAATAACTTTTTAGACACAATGATTAATGCAAGTTCGTTTTACAATTACAGGCTGTAGAATCTATTGTGGTTCTCCCAGCCCACCTCTCACCGTGGGGTGTTTGCCAGAATGTAAACAAGTCCTTAATATCGGTTTGTTTCTCATATACATTGGACGTAATTAGACATGGCCAGTTGTGTGTCTGCCAGTTTGTGAGTACGCAGTATCTTCATGGAGACAACAGTATGCACAGATCATAGATCTTCACATGAAGGTGAGGCAGTAGAAAATATTTGTGGTAATTGTATGCATCTAGTACCAGCATGCTGTCTATTGTCCCTTTATCTGATAAGCAAAAGGCAAAAGTCATCACTCAAGCACTATTTCAGATCTATTTCGGGAGTCTGAGTGAGGCATAGAGCTATTAAGAGAAACAGCTACAGGGTTCTGAATTAATGTGTCTATAGAAAAAGACATGCATCACAATTGTAGGATGTTTGTTTATACCCAAAGAGTATCCTCCTAGTTTTATTTATAAGGCTAATCTCAGTTAAAATAACCAAGGACTGAAGAACATTCAGAATGACATGATAAAATAACCCTGAGATTAGGCTGATAGTGAAGAAGTGACCATCTTATACTATATGCAACTAAAGTCACTGCAGCACTTTCTGCTTTGATTTGATTTTTGTGCAACTGCAATAACCCAGGATTGTGATATCAGGAAAAAAAAATCTGCTTTTCCTACTTTTTAGAGAAGAAGGTAGAATAAGGTAGGATTTCAGGGTTGTCCAGAGAGGTGGTGGAGGTCCCATCCTTAGAGACATTCAAGGTCGGGCTCCACAGGGCTCTGAGTGACCTGATTTAGTTAAAAATGTCCCTGCTCACTGCAGGGGCATTGGACTAGATGACCTTACGGTCCCTTTCAACCCAACACATTCAATGATTGTATTGTATGATTTTTTAAATGGCATCTTACAGCATATATTAAGTGAAACATGCCTACGTTCATTTGAACGTTATTTGAATTAGACTGCCTCTTTAGTTGTTACCCTTTATTTTTGGGTAGCCTTAGTAATTGCATCTCATGTTATTAGTTATTCTTTGCTGTTTATTTTGCATGACTAATAGTCTCAGTGATGGAGAACATGTATGGGATGACCTCAAATTTTTTCTGTAAAATGACCTCAAACAACATATTACTTCTTCCTTGCCAAGAGATAGTAGGTAGCTTTGATGTTGAGTTTTCTATTGAAGGACAAATAAGTGATCTGAAATCCAGTTAATTTTGTAATTAAACTTTATATTCTACGCTTCTGATCTTTAATAGAGGTTCACAAAGATAAACTTTTCCCAAATTCTTAGCTCCTACGCCAGTATGTTATTTCCAGAAAATGCTCCATTCCCCAAATGGTCTTTTGCCGGGAAGGATAAAGAAGGGCACAAACTATTCTGTTGTTTAAAGATAACAAAACTGCTGCCCCCTTCATCCCCCCTTTGTAAAAAGTAACTACAGAGAGCATTTCTGAACAGTGCTCAAATGTGAAGAGTAAGGATTTGTAAAATTTGCCTAATTAATCTGTGTAAGTAAAAAACAGGGCCCACGGTCATTTCTGTAATGCCAGCATCTTTCAAAATTCATTTTTGTCTTTTATTACTGTTTGCATAGTATGAGCATACTTATTAAGCAACAGTGGCAACACCACTGTGATACTGTGAATGAAATATCTCAGATGAAATAACTACAGAGATTTCTCCGCATATCTACCCTACAGGTGCTTTTCTCTGTCAAAAAATGTCATAGGTTTTCGTTGTCGTCGTGCTTAACACATTTCCACTTTGATTTCTGTAGAAGTAATTACTTATTCCTCTAATTTCTGCCCCTGTCAGGTCCTTCTGAGTCATTTTGTAATTCCAGGGCTTGGCATTTGCTTCTCACCAATACAGAATTCACAGCATTACTTTGCCATCTTCTTGCATGAGTGTGAACAACAGAAAGTTGGCAAAACCATTTTTCTTCACCCTGGTTGATTTTAAATAATTACATAATTTAGGGTTCACAGAAGCTAATTAGATTTGACAAGAAATCTGCATTTTAGGCCTGCAGCTTTGACAGATCCTCATCTATAAGCATCTGAAGATCAAGCTTATTTATCTTGTCCTAAAGCAACGCACTAGAAATTTTTTGCTGAAAAAAAATGCCATCTGCTACAATTTAAATAACATGAATTCCACAAAAATGGTCATTTGATCTGTAAAGACTGTGCTAATGAGGCCTTTGAATATAAAGCTAAGCTCTTATATTTACAAGGACAGAAATGTTTGAAACGTGACTTTATTCCCGGCAAACATTTGATAATAACTTGCTGAGAGCAAGTTCATTGAAGCTTTGGAGCTATAGTTGAGGCAAGGGATATGGAACAGGTCAGTCTCACACAGCAAAATTTCTATAGATAAGATTTCTAAAAAGAAAAGTAGTGAGGATGCATTCTTCTGCGAGAGAATACTGGATTTTAGCCTTTAGAATTCTAGTGGCTAAGTTTGGGTTCATCATATACATATGTTTTTAATATGGCTGAGGGGAGAAAGATTTTTTTTCTTTCAAGTCTCTGCATTTTGCCTTGGAATGCATGGATTGCCAATTTACAATGTATTTCTTAGATCACATAAAACTGGTGTTCCCTAGTATTCCCTCCCAGTTTCTCCTGCAAAGGTTCAGTAATAAAGTCAATTGGTTGAGTCCATGTATGATTTATTTTAACTACTCACTGGTGAAGGTGAAGTTGATTCAAGCATGTGGAACAACAAATATCATGTGTCATCTTTTATTTTAAATGAGATCTTGTCCTTTCTCTCTAATTGCATCCTTTATACTACCACAGCGCACTGATAGCAACATCAGGCTGCAAAGGGGCAAATGCCGTGGTGAGTCACTAGAGACAGGAGAGGAATTCATCGCTCTCAGCTCCATAGAAGGACAGCCAGTCGTGGCTCAGTGAAAAATGCTGCTTGTCTCCAAACGGCTGGTGACAGCTCCTTCAAGGACAGTGTCACAAATGGTAGCATTCAGAGAACTGAAAGGAAAATGAATAATTTTTCTTGTCGGAATACAGCATATTTGGAGGCTTTGTATCCTTCAGAGACAGGTTAATTTTCAACATGAGATTCCTCACTGGACTCAAAGGAACTCTAAAAGCAGCTACCGGATTGTTTTGCCAGTGAAGGGCAGTGGACTTTGTGAGGAACTGAAACTATTTTAAATGCATGTTTTTATGGAAAATTCACTACACTATTCAAAACACTCGATGAGATCTATTTTATCTGGATCCTTTAGACAGATAAATACAGGCTTAGGTACTGGGTGCCCAAAGTGCTGAAAAAGACCAGTTGTGGTTTTGCCCTACCCGGGAGCGCTGGCCAGATCGTTCTGGGTGGGCAGCGCAGCACAGAGCAGACAGTGCTCCAACTTCCCAACCAAGGCCAATACAGCAGCACAAGGTGCCTGCTGGCTCCCAGGCTTACTGAAACGGCCAAGCGTGTGGAGACAGTGAGCCCCTCTTCCAGCTGGAACTCTGGTATTACCGTTCATGGCAAAGTGAGTGGGACTTCTCCCTTCTCATTCCTGGTTTAAAAGAAGACCAGCCAATCTAATCATTACATCGACTGCAAAGCCAGTGGCTGGAAGTGGGTGTACAGTAAGTGTCAGCAGCATAAATCATGAAACAGAGGAGCGCACTCCGGCTGTTGTAAAGGAAGGGGGAAAAAACACAAGTGTAAAGCTCTGTGTTTTGTCCCCCAGTACTTGGCACTTGACTAAAACAAAGCCTCGCTGAACAGCTGGTGCCGAGCTGGGCTGATCACCACAGTGGAGATGGCATATTTGTATGAATGGATATCTTATAATCAGATATTTGAGTAATACACAGAAAATACAGCCCTCGGTCACATGTGATTTATCTCCACAGCACTGAACCACCTGACAGCATAAATGACTGACTCATGGTCCCAGCATAGGTCTCTGAGGGAACCGTTTTACAAGCAAGCTGGGTAGTGACAATGAAAATAGACACATGCGCAGAGGAAAGACTTTTCCAGTAATAAACTTGCCTTTGATTTTAGCGATAGTTCTCAAAATAAAACTTCCCTGTTTTCCAGTAAAGTCAAAAGGGTTTTGTTAATCATGAGTGAATACAAATTGCTTTCAGTGTGTTTTTCTTGAACTAGATTTAAAGGACCACACTTACTTCATACAGTTGTTATGGACAGTTTTTTCTAAAACTTCCTTTTTATTGTGACAGAGGATCAAAAAAAGGAGAATGAAGTCATAAAATAGAGAGAGGAAAGAACTGACTTTTTGTTCAGTGATTTTAATTAGGTTGGAGGATTTTTCAAGCTTGGCTAAGCTTTCAGGTATTTCCTTTAGCATTTGTTTTCCTGGAGGAGCTTTAGACCACTGGTTGTTATAATGACTAATTACAAGATAAAACATATGATACAAATAAAGTGAAAAAACTGACCTAGAATTTGTCTGCCAATTAGACCAACATACTTGGAATGTCTTCCTGTGTTCAGGGATGATCTTGCTTCACACAGCTCTAGGACTTTCTTCCTCTGCATGTCTGGCCAGCACAGGTACAGGAAGCCAAATCCCTCATTTTGTAACTGTATTGGTATGGAATTTGATCCATTTGGTACATTATTAGAGCATTAGAAAAATTGACATGATTACCTGAACCAGGCAAATAAAGCAAGAAATTTACAGGAGTTTATTGAAAGCTTTCTAATTTTCAATTTCAGGTTGATTTTTTTAACCAGAGGTATTTTGTTACCCAGACTTCTTTTAATGAAACTAAACTTTCAGAGGTTTGTCTGGTTTTGCTCTATTTATAGAGTATCTGCCTAACTAAAACAGTGATCCTGCTTTTGCTAATTTACATAAGTGAGTCTTAATTTTTAATTGAAGCTATTGCTCCTAATAAATCCTCTGGGATGCCTAAATAAAAGTGCCGTAGATCTCTTTAATGGGTGTAATTCAAGGATATCTTTTTATCATGATCAGAATTGTTATTCTGGATTCCCATTTAATTATGAAGATAATGCAACGTGACAGGTCAGAGACATTGCTAATGCAAGGCTGCAAGGATAGTTTGTAAGTAGCTGAGATGGCGTGAATATTTTAAGAAATAATTTAACAGTTTGCCGATGCATTGCCTGTGGTACTGATTTTTATAACCCAAACATTTCAGTGTTTTCACATGATGATGACTGGAAGATAGAATATGTTAATAATAGTAGAGTTTTCAAAAGCACTGCAGTGATTTAGAGCCTATGTCATACTTTTTAAAGAGATCCTGATCATCTGGGAGCTTTAAGTCGTATGGAAACCCAATGAGTTTATATGCCTAAGAGCAGGTTTTCTGAGCAGGCAGCTGCATTTCATTCTTAGGAATAAAATACGTAATAAATCACCAGAATGTTTTTGAGAAATTTACCCAGTTATTTGTTTTCATTGTAATACATAACATTTAAATATCACACAACAATTTAAACTGTTGATTTTGAAAGTTGTGAATGTCAAAGCCCAGGAAACCCCAATTAAACACGTTACAAGAACACAACTTCCTCAAATTTCTCTCACAGAATGGAGATCAGCTGAACAGGTCTTATGTAAGCCAAGCACAGGTGCTGCCTTCCTGCTGAAAAAATGTTCTGTGAGAGGGACTGGTAACGAATTTGTCAGCGTGAGCCTGAGAGCTCCCTGAGCAGCAGTCTGGCAGTCACACGTTGGCCTGGTTTGGAGTGAGTCGCTCTGGTGGATCATTCTGTTTCACTCATGGGTTCTGAGCTGCTTTTGTATCCCGTGTAGCGGTTTGACTTGTGCATTATGTTTCTAGTTTTAGCCTCAAATTCCAGTTTTGTTGAGTTGTTTATCCACTTTTAGGAGGAAGTGGCAGAATTCCTTCCAGGAGGACGAAATAGAGTTGTTCTGGTGAATGTGGAAGTGCCTGGCTGATAAAGTGTAGGATGCCAATAGGGTTCCTACCTGACTGCCTCTCGGGATTAGGGACAAGAGCAGGAGAGATCAGAGGTGTTCTCTTGAAAGCACTGGCTTTAGTAGTGTAGTAGTTTGCTCTCTGTCTCTTTTTTCCTTCTATCTTTTTTAAATTGAACTGGTATCTACTTAGCCAATGTGGTTTACCTTTTGTGGAAGGATTAAATTGATTTTGGATGAAATTTTAATATGACTTTTTTTTGTTACTAAAGCGAGTAATTGTAGAACTGCTGGGTTTGGGGATTTTTCTCTTTTTAATGAAATCTGGGGATTCATAGAGCATCTTATTGTTGGTGCTATCACACATTCAGGTTAATTATTTAAGAAATGTAATTCTGTAATTCATAATCCAGTGAGGATTATTGAGATATTTTCAGTGCATCCAATTTCTTCAACAGGGACTGTGTAGGCCATGAAGAAAACAAAAATGTCATTGTCAAACTGATGAGGCTGAGACACAAAGCAGTTTGGAGGAAGACGACAGCCAGGTAAGTTTTGATTTTTTTTCTCTCTGAACATCTTGCTAGAACCCCAAGATTCTGCAGAGTCTTCCTTTAGGAAAGCTCCATTAAATTAATGGATTGATTTAATTAATTGTGATTAAAATGAAGTATAGTAAAATACTCACCACAGCTTTGCTTCGCTTCGTAGTCTCCACTTTCTTAGGCCTGCAAGGCTTAACTGCATCTTTCTAATGTTACCTTGAGCTACGTAACACAACTGGGAGTCCATTGCTTTAATGACCAGGAGATGATGAAAGAAACCCAGATTTGTACAAAGCCGTGGTACCAACCTGCAAGGTGCCCAGTTTCATTCAGGTGCCTAGTAGGCACACGTGGAAAACTTGATGTGAGCTCTGTGAAGATCGGTATGTGGGTAGAGAGCCATCCAAGGCAAAGCAGTGAAGAAATACTGGGAATACATGCAGGCTTTAGATGTGTTTCTTTCCATACAGAAAGCATCCACTTCCTATCTGTCTGGAGTACCTTATAGAAAAGAATTCAAAATTAATTAGCAAAATTTAGTCTAATCATTTAAGTTGATGCTTGTATTACTGATGGAATTGAGGCTTAATTACAAGGCATGTTTTATGTGCATGACATAAATGATCGCTACTGAACGTAAATGATGCCATTGCTAAAGTGGTAATATCTTTTGTGTTATTTCAAACTGCAGATTATCCTTTGTAGAGTCATTTTCCTGACACTTCTGAGAGACTTCTTTAAGGTTTAGGCATCTGGGACAGAAGCATTTCTCGTCCTGAATACTTCTTTTGTAAGGCAGACCAAAGAACATGTTCTTTCAATAGGCAAAAAAAAAAGCAGTTGGGGTCTTTAAAAACAGGGAGTAAGAAGATTTCCTTGTCATAAGTTTGTTTGGGTTTGGTTTGTTGTTTTTTTTAATAGTGCTGTTTATAAAAATTCTTTAAGTGAATCATCAAAGTCTGAGGTTTGAAATTCATCACAAATAGCAGCAGTGATGAAACTTGCCTAAAGTGTAAACGAGCAGCAATTTAAATATTAACTATCAGTTGATATTTCATAATGCTTCCCACATACTCATTTATAAAACACTCAAGCTACAAGCTTTGTATAAGTAGCACTTATTTACTGCCATGGTATAATTGAGAGTTTGGTATTTGAGACACTACTTGCTGTGCTTTGCTGTGTAATCTTGAGAGATGACTTAGAGGAAATGGCACGCCATTAAATTAACTTGAATAGTTATAATGCCTATCTAATGAGTATGTGTTCGGCCTGGAGAAGAGTAGACTCTGGGGGCACCTTATAACTGCCTTCC
>NW_009711527.1:0-7422 GCF_000703405.1 Apaloderma vittatum
TTCTAAGACAACACACCATTCATAGGAGTCAGATTCCGTCGCTCGCTGATGTCACAGCCCACCGCCGTGCTGGGAGGAGGTCTTCAAAAAATCAGAATGAGAACAGGAAAGAAAGTAAGTGTGCCCATGTGGAAAAGAAGTGTGTATTTCCTATATAAGCCTGACAAGCAAGGTAATAAATTAACTCTGGCACAGACCCTTAGATACATGTTTAATAACACCTGACACTTAAATACTCTGTAACTTGGAAGGAGGCCTCACTGTGTTCTTGCTTATCTGCTTTGTGGCCTTCATCCAGTCACTGAATGTGCTCTTTGAACTCCTCGAGGCTCTGATTCTCTCATTTAATCTCCTGTACACTTAGAATGAATTTCTTCTGAGTGGGGCTGCCCCTTCTGGTGTCCTTGTGCAGCGTCTCACATAATGCAGACTGATCTCCATTCTGCCATAATGCAAGATTAAAGAGTGACTGCTGTCACTTGCAGGGAATTCATCCTTGTGAGGAATTGCTTTTTCGGCAAGCATCCTTTGGCACGGATATGGCAACCATAATCAAACTTTGTTCATTGTTGTTCATCTTCTGCTTTCTAACGGCCTTATCTCTCATCCAACTGCCTTAGTATTGGTACTCTTACATTTCCCAGATATATATGACGATAATACTTGATCTTTGCTTCAGACCAATGAATAGAAATTCAAAAATTACATAAGAAAGGTGGTTACTTTGACATAGCCTATGGGGTCAACAACACGTGGATATTGCTCACGAGTAGTTCACAGGAATGTCACTCTCACCTCTGTGAAGCAAATAATTCTGCATGTCTTCTTGCAGGTTTTAAACCGATGATACACTTCCTCAGTCCTTCAGCATACACCATACATTTGGCCTTCAGTTACTTAAAATACGTGAATAGAAACCGCTGCGTAAAGGATGTCAGAGGAACATCAGCCACGAGAACTTTTCTGCATAAAAATGAAGTGTACTAAGGACACAGAATTTTTATTATTAAGAAGTGGATTGCTTTGAACGAACACAAGTAGACAAGAATAATAACAAAGTCATGAATTAAATTGCTTAAAAGTCACGTAGCACTGCTGCATGTGACACCTTTCCATTGAAGTTTTTTCAGCTAGGAACCCAATAAACAAATCAGCGAAAAAATAATTTGGTAGATCCAAGTGTCTGTTAGTTATCTGTCTTCTCTTCTGCAAAATGTTTTGTTGAAGGGATTCAGTAGGGCTGCCTGGTTGTTGGGACCAGTCATAAGTCTTTTCAGCAATGCAGCCATCTTACGAAGTATCCTTTCTACCCCAAGCAAAGCCTGTTTTGTGTTTTGCAGCAGCTTTTTTAGTAACAACAGCTAGAATTTTATTGTGAAGGTGAAAAAGAAATGGACTATCAAAACCAACACAAACCTTTATCTAAGCATAATGCCAGTGTCATTTATGGCACTGTGTCCATCATGTTGGAAAACACCCAGAGGCACCCACTGGAGAAATCTGCTGCTACAACACGTCGTGTTTGGAACTTTTGGTTGGGGCAGGCTCCCCCACCTACACCCCTCAACGTCTCCTGCTCAGAATGGAACTAAAATTGGAAGGATCTGTTGCCATATTCAAGTCCTGCTGCCTGTTCCTACGGTGTCAGAAACTAAATTTGCCATTACTTCCAAAGAAAATAGTTCACGTCAATGGCTGAGATCACTGGAGTGTGAAATCGGTGTGGTGGGCAGCAGCTCAGCACCACAACGCTGCTTGCTCGCCATGAGGGAGAGAATAGGAGGAGAAAAGCAAGAAAATTCATGAGTTCAAATGGCCTTAAACTGAAGGAAAGAAAATAAAAAAGGTCTGACTGAACAGGCGGTGCCAGTGCAATCGCTCACCACCTCCCATGAGCAGGGTGATGCCCACGCAGTGTCCAAGCAACAGCTCCCTCCCCAAAACCCCCTTTTGCTCAATTTTTAGTGCTCCCATCCTGTAATATGACATCAGTCTGGGTCGGCTGTCCTTGCTGTGTCCCCTCCAGCCTGTGGGGATGCAGTGGGAGACAGAGGAAGCCTGGGTGCTGCACGAGCTCTGCTCAGAACGCTGCTCTGCCACGGATGCTGTTTTAGCCACAAACCCACCTGTCAGGGCTGCTGTGGGCATCACGACCTCCAGCCTGCCCAGACCCAGCCTGACCAGTAATATCCAGAAAGTCACTTATGATGAGCAGAGAAGAGTAAAGCCTAGGTCGGGCTATACAATGCCAATGACATGCAATTTTTAAAAAACAACCCTTTTTTTTTTTTAAATAAGCAAAATAGTGTAATCAAATTTGTGCTGGACAGCCGTAAGCAACTTTTCTTTGTGGAGGAAATTCACAACAAATTGATGCTTCTTCAAACATGGAGTCGTTTTCTTAATATTGTTTGAGTGGCAATAAATTTCAAAGCAAGTTCGTTAATTCTGCAGGAGGATATCTGCAAAATTACTTGACTTAGGTAGATTCAACGTGAGCTAGAAGGTCTGTGTTCTTTTAAAGAGAACAACTCTAAACAAAAATGCATGCCAACCACCATACAAGTAATATAGAGGAGAAAAGTTTAGGTCAATGTCTAATTTATTCAGTGTAAATGGCTTAAGATGTAATCATATTTAAATTTTGGGCAAAGTCAGCACATAGCTGGTGTCGGAGTAGGAAGGATGTTACGAGAACAGCATCCTGATGGGCAGTGACAATTTATAACATAAAGTCTTAAGTTTTTGTTAAAACCCATCCGATTTGGCTTTACTAATGGTATATATGCTCAAGTTTATTCCAATAAGCAGTATTATGAATACTCAATGAAAAGTAAGATGTCTGCTTGCCAAACACATGAAATTTGAAGAACTGGGTTCAAGGTGATAGAAAATAAAAATGTGAATCCAAGACCTGAAAGCCACCTCTAACGCCACAGGTAGGATATGATAACATGACATGTACTAGTTTAGTACAGATGGATGATGTAAGAAAATTCTGAAAATATCTGTCTTCTAAAATGGTTTTGCTTTCCTCATTGGCACAAATGTTGGAGGACAACTAAGCACATAGGATACCAGTGGGCAAGCCCTTTAGATACAGGAGGTGATGCTGAGCATATTTCCAACTGGGAAAAGGAAATACTAATGCAAAATAATCTGAGCAAATCTACTCAAACAGCAGATAATGTTAATTACTATTAATTCAACCAGTAGATTTTCAAATCTGAACCTACAGTTTCCCTTGCCTGAAGGAGCTGGGTATGCTAAATCTGGAGTATTTCTCCTCTTTTTTCCACTATCCGAAGCCCTGCAATAATATAATGAAAAAATTAGTGATCTTCCTGTGCTATTTTTGTCATTCTACTTTTGCAGATGCTGAGGCTGGAGTCAGTAAGACCTTTAAGGGAAGGGAAGTTACAATTATTTTTTACTTACACTGAGAACTGAAAAATTTATTATGTATGAAAAATTATTCTGGCATTGTCTATGTTTTTTTACCTCAATAAGAGCATGGATATTTGCTCTGATAGTAAATTGCAAAGAAAATGGAACTTTCAAGTTACCTACATTCACATCTATTTGCAAGTATTCATAACCTGGCTTCTTGCTGTTGTAACAAACTCCAGTCTTCGAGAAAGGATTTTTTTTTTTAATATGTGGGCAGAAAGAGCTTATCTTTTCCCAGTTTATGAGGCTGTCTTTAAGAGGGATAAAGAAATGAAATCTGAAGTTAATGTAAACAATTCTGAGTCTTTTTGAAAGCATTTGAGTTCAGATTATCTCACAGGACACCAAAACCCCGAAACAGAACAAAAAAGAAACCCAAGAGTTGTTTATGTTCGGGTCTTTGCATGAGGGGTGAAAATAATGTGGTTTCTGCTGCTGGGTCGGTTGTAACGATGAACCTGCGCAGTGGGGTCACTTCGGGAGTTGTGTGAACGCAACAATGCCAGTATGTTGAATCCATCTGTGTGGTAAGAGCTGGCTTAACAAAGTAATCTGCAAGAAATGCACAAATACCTACTTATTTTTTAAAAAAGATTGGGACGTGAATGCTCTACCTTCTGCACATGGTTTTGAAATGCTTACCTGAATTTTCCCTTGCGCTGCTCTTAAACCTCTACCAGCTGGTGGGTAGGACGTGCTGACATGCTTAAATGTCACTGCTCAACAAATTTACACTGAAGATTTGCAGCCCATGAACATCCATCGTCTAAACAGAATCTTCAGAGTTGTGTGATAACAATTCTGGAGAAATATTTTGAGGGGAAAAGCGAAAACTTCATAGTTGTACGTGGAGCTTGTAGGTAATTTTACAGACAATGGAAGATGGGAGTTTATTTACATTTAAAGGTCAGAGATTTGTTTCTCCATTGATGAGAGATGATGACAGCCATCTCAGGGCTCAGGCTTACACCCCGTTTTGCTGCCAGAACTGCCCTTCCTTCACCCACCCCAGTAATGTGCCAGCGTTGCCTTGACTGCCCTTCTCGGTGCTCACGAGCCAGGCTGTGGGGTGCCCTGTGGGCAAGGCTGAAGAGTCCTTTTCGCTGGGTGTTTCCAAGATGCAGCTGGACAGGGTTCTCTGCTATCTCATCTGAGCTCTTTCCCATGAAAGCTTGAACCCGGTGATCCTCTGAGGTCCCCTCCAGCCCAGGTTCTCCCGTGATTCTGTGATCCTCTGTGGTCATAAAGTTGGCACTGAGCCATCACCCTTCTTCCCAGTGAAAAGATCACAGAGCAGCCTCTTCTGTGACCTCCATAGTAAACCGTCCTTCTCTGTTTAATTCCATCAAACAACACATAATCTGTAGTGGGACGTGGTGCTATTTGTGACACAGACTGGTTAGCTCAGTCAGTTGAGCGTAGCGCTAACAATGCTAAGGTCATGGGTTCGATTCCTGTTCGGTCCCAATGTGTTGCCCGATCTAAACGAGAGGTGGCATCCCGGGAGGCTGGATTAAAATGATCTCTAAGGTCCCTTCCAGCTCAAGCCATTCTATGATTCTATGAAACTGTTGGATGTTGCTTTGGGAATTTTCTGTGTTTACAGTGTTCAGACACAAACCTGGTGTGTCCTGGCACAGAGCATCCCACTCCTGACTATAAAGCACCTGCTGTAGACGTGATATTTGAGGAGAGGGACATCAAGTACACACATATCAGATGTGAGTAACAGACTGGTTTGAGGAGGCAAATGGTCTTGGGCCTATGTAAGAAGCTGGAAAAAAGGCCCTTGCATTAAGATTCAAAAATTGCTAAGTTCCTGTGATTTTGGTTCATAGCTAGCCTTTTTGATGTGAGTGGATAATATGTTGGGATGATTGCTGGGGAGGCTTTAAGTGCGCTTAAATATTTATCTACACACTGTGGTCATTGGAAATGTGCCTGAAATAATAACTTTCGCCACACCCAACCCCCCACAACGAACATGTATCTGGATTGACTTTGGGCGTATATGAAGGCAACAGAGGGTCACAGAATGATAAGTTATGATGTGCAAATTAAAAATGGTTTGTAAGTTCAGTTGTGCAGCAGTTTTAGCTGCCTGAGGTTGAAGGGTCCCATGCATTACCGCGCAAAGCTTTATATCCATCCTTCAGGTTATGAATCTCTCTATTAAAATTCCCTAATGCGTAATTGTTTTCAAGCCTTTGAAGATGTCTCCTCAAAGGGGACACTAAGAATTACACTAAGTAATGTTCTCACTTAGGTTCTGCCCTGAGCCTCCCGGAAGGGACAATTCTCAGCTTTGTACCAACTAGAATCCAAATTCCTTTTACTCAAAATATTCTCTGTAGACATAATGGCAACAGCCTGCCCTTTCTGTCCTGGGGCTTTGGCTTCAAAGCTCCTACCACTATGGGTGGCATTTCAATAGTTCTTCAGGATAAAATGATTTGAAAAGAACTTCCTACCTCTTCCTCATGGCTTCCCTGTGGAAGTATTGGTGTGTTTGCAGCAATGCCTGGGCAACTTGTACAGTCTCATGACGCAATGACACGTCTTTCTCTGAGTTTGAACTGCTGCAGGGCAGCATAAAGGGAGGTCATGCCAAAGACAGTCATTAACTTGCCCCAGCTCCTTTCCCAGCTTCTCACATTTTGTATGAACCTACTATGGCCACATGTCTTTTTGGAACATGGCAATCGCTCTGAATTGGAGCACGTTAATGATCAGTTCAGCCTTTGCCAGACTCCAGCTTTACTGTGACCTCAAGGAAGCAGCTGGTAATTCACATTTCCCACCTGCGCGGAACTCTTTCTCCATCTACATTTCATCTCGCCTTAGGTCCACCTTATCTCCAGTAGAGTCAGAGAAACCATTGAGCACAAGCTGTTTGCTGAGCTGGAGGTTTCACTTGGTTGTTACATGAGCAGACTGATTTCCATACCTAAAAGGCAAGGATTAATTTTTAGTTCTCCAAAGAGTATGCATCGCACTCATCTTTTATTGCCTTTTGTAGGATTTGAGTGCATTGTTTTCAAGAGGAGCAGCCAATTTTCATTTTGGTTGAGTGTCTGGATTGAAAACTCTACAACCACCACAAGGCTGCCTTAAAGACAGACATTATATTTTGGTTTTTGCCTAAAAGGAATATCATTTGAATGTATGGCTCTTCATCAATGGTCCTCAATTATACTCAACGTAAAGAGGAAATTCATCAATATGAAAAGAATGAAAATTTGCTGCAGACATTAATGCTTCGTATTCTAAGTTCTGATGCTTTGTTTGTGTGTGACACACATACAAAGGGCTTTTTGAAGAAATAATCATGGCAAATGTGTCTCCTGGGGATAAGACAGAGATTTCTGGGATTTGTTATTATTTGGGGGATCTTCTATTAAAATGTTATCTTCCTGATGAAACCTATACAACTCTTAAGTGGAAACGAAATTGTCGTTGCACATCAGAAAACCAAAATTATACTGCAGGGAAATAAGTAGTCCACAATTAACAATAACACATTTGGGACATCTTAGATGTGCATCACAAACAGCCAACCGTGTCATTCTCCAGTATGCAACGTCAAGAAATTCTGGTTCAGAGTCATTTATTCTGCACTCAGTTCTTGTTTTTATCTTCTCTGCTAAATGAGTTCCTGCACAGCAACCAGAGGAAGTGGTGAACCACCCCCGCGGAAGACTTTTTATTTGATTTTAAGACAAGTTTTATACAAGTTTGCTGTGGCCGGTTCACCAGCTACTGCTGATATTTTGTCTCTTTTTCAAGTGGAAAAGAAGTCTTCAAAGTAACGAAAGATCTGCAGTCTTGCAAATATCCAAATTAGGCATTAGATTTGATAGAATTTCCATTAAAAAAAAAGAGAAGTAATGCAGGCAATTATTTGATATCCTCCAAGTTACTGATGTGATATTGCTATACAAAGCCCAGTAATACATCCTCTGTGTTTCCTGC
>NW_009711527.1:7435-24093 GCF_000703405.1 Apaloderma vittatum
GTATTTCTGAGTTAAAGTTCTATGCTACTACACTGTGGAAGTGTGTTGTGTGCTGTGCCATGACCTTTCCTGGTGTATAATCTCGAAGGGCTTTCATCACCGAACTTTTAATTTACCTTGAGAGAGTAACCTACCCTCAGACTCTAGTTACTTTCAGCCTCGTATGTTATAAAAATAATGCTGTCATGTACCAGTATTGGATTCTTGTCTTAGCTCAGAATAGCTGTTGCTTGATGAGAGAACTATGTTAGTAATTTTTTTTGTGTCTCATTAGAGATCTTTCAGTGCTCGGTACAGTTTGCTGGATCAGGTTAATGGAAAATATTAATAAATTTTTAATAAAATTTGCTGAATAGCTTTGGTCACAGTGCACATTTCCTTTGTTCAAAATTCCACCAAACCTCAGACTACGAAATGATTCAATACTAGTCACAAGTGGAAAGAGCAACTTGAATGAGGAACTCTGAGGCTAAAAAATATTGAATTCAATGAATCTCGCTTGAGTAGAATCTCACTGTCCTGTATGATGAAAACGTTCTTTTTCTTTGAAGACCAACTCGCAGTCCTGCACTTACTATGAGTGAGCTGGCAGTGCCCCAAAAGAGAAGGATGGTTTTTAATAGCTAATCAATTGATGATCTAGTTATTTAATGAAACTTTTAATTGCAGGAAAATGCACTAAGTACCTTAAGTGTAGAACAACTGACAATAGCAGGATAACAGACTGTGAGTTGGGAAGAGTCTTACAGAATCCTTCTCCCACAGGCTGAGGATTATCCTGATGTCCTGGCTCTGCCACCTTTCTGGAAGACCCCATCCTGCAAGCAGAGAAATTGTACAAAAACCTAGTGCTGAGACCAGTGTGAGACAACGGAAGAATTCGCTCTGAGCCCCAGTCGCCACCGATGCCAACACTGACCACAGGCGGGTCTGACCTCGAAGCACCAAATCCTCCGCAGCTGAGATTGAGCAACCAGTGCAGCCAGAGGGAGGGATGGGTGAACGGATGGACGGATGGATGGATGGACGGACGGATGGACGAGTGGGTGGATGGATGGGTGGATGGATGGATGGATGTCAAAACTGACACTGGCAAAATATGACTTTATCCATATGAATTTCCAGCTCATGAGGATAACTTGTTGAATTATAAGACCTGCTATAGAAATACACTTTTGTCAAACGTACATTTTTGGAGGCAAAAGAATATAACTTTTGGAAGCTATATAAATCCCAACATTTGCAAAAAAAGTTTTCTTAGGACAGTTCTGTTGGGATTTCAGCTGCCTTCCAGGAAATAAAGAAGACCAAAAAAGACACAGTAAATCTGGGATAGGGAAGTGGGTTTGTGGACTGAATGCGAGGGGTGAGGCTGTTAACTCTGGGGATAGCATCCAGCAAACCCGGGTGAAGTGTGGTTGTGGGAGATGCAATTTGGGAAGGAAGAAATAGTTGTTGCACGTGGTTGGGGAAGATGAAGGGGAATTTTTCTGCTTAAACAGAAAAAAAAAACCTGAAAAAGGTGAAAGGAACAACTCTTAAAATGGGAATTAATAATTTCTTGTGGAATGTAGTCCTTCAAAAGTCTGTTCTAGCCCAACACACTCTAGTTCTGAAATAGATGTTTAGCTGTGTTGTTCCATAATCTGCTCCTACAGGACCACATTCCACATTAATGTAGAAATAGGTCAATGTTTTTTCACCAGAAAACTTACTTCCTGTCCTAAAATGAAAATTGTTTTACACAAAAATAGTTTGAGTGGCTTTTGACTCAAAGTAGCTTTTTACAGAAATGAACTTGTTCAGGGTCAAAAATCAGTGACTATTTAGTCAGTCTGGATTAGACTAAATGTCTTCACATTAAGATTTCCTGGTTTACTATAAAAGAAGTAGCTTTATAATAATATTTTCAGCACATTTAATGTTTCACTCAGTTCCTACATAGGAGATGAAGCTGCCGTAACATTTCAACGGCTGTTCAGAGACATATATTTCTTCTTAACGAGCACTGCTTTCTTATATGAAAACAAATGACAGATGTGCCTTCCACTGTTTTTTGCAAATGGTTTTTATTTTGAGAAACCTTGTGGTTTAAGAGTCAAAGGATAAGTGAAGCTTTTAAATCCGTTAGTGCCAAAAATGTTTCATTGAGAGGCATTTTGTATATTGGTTGCTGTGGGATTTCAGGGAAAAAAAGAGAAGAGATGCTATTGTATGTTAAAATATTTAAATGTACAGTAACATCACTCAGAATTATCTTTATTCATTCATTAAGTTACAGAATAAACCCTGCTTTTATATATATACATATATATGTGTATATATATACAAAATTTCTCATGCGACGATATGCAAGTGAGAAATAAAAACTAACGTGTTTAAGACTGCCATATTTTACTGCCAGAATATAGATGGGACAGAAAACATGTTTCTAAAAGTATATTGCTCTCCCTGCTGTTCCAAAATGCGATCTCTCATTTCTCTCTCTTCTGTTGGGCGCTGACAGCATCCCCTGAACTCACTTGATTTTAGACTTGGTGCCACCTTGTCTGGAACACTTCACCCTTGTCCTGTGCGGGTTTCTCTGTGCTGCCCATCTGTGAAAGAATGAGTCTTGTGCAGGAGAGATCTGCTGGAATTTTGTAACTATTTTGTGATTCAGTGATTACTTTTGCTTGTTTTTTTTTTCAGATAATGTGTGTGTCCACAGCTTTTCTTACCTGCTGATCTCATGCCAGAGGTCTTTCCTCCAGACACTTTTTAGCTGGAGTTCTGCTTGATGAGTGGGACTGCCCATGTGGAGCAGGTTGTCTCTGGAAACAGATTTCTTTGGCTCAATGGAAACCGTTCTTCTCCCATATGTACTGGGTTTTTTTTACTGATGTAGATGAGGGTTCTGCTGTGATGTAGTCTTTGTTGTTTAGAGCCTACCATCTCTCAGAGCACCTGTCTTTGATCCTTTCCACTGACCTGGGTACATGATGGTTGACAGCTTGGACCATCTTCCAGCTGAAGAAGTAGAAGGGCAGTGAGAAGGACACTTCTGAACCACTAATTCAGAGACCCTGTAGATCCCACGGGTCAGGCCAGCCTGTCCTCACACACCGGCAGATCCTGCTCGTGATCCAGCTTGATCCTGGGTGAAACCATTTCACCAGGACAACTTGCGGGTGCCAGAAGTTCACATCTGCACATACAGCTTTACTTGGCGACTACCTACACTGAAGGGGTTGCTGGTGATTGTAGAACCAATTAGAAATTTCCTGGAAGTATTTTGTCTTTTTTTTGCAGTAGAAAATAGTAACTACTGCATCAAAATGAGTCAATGTTAATGAAGCTTCAGCTGTGACTCACTGAGACTCATGTTGCCTTCACTTCTCAACAGTCCTTTCCACAGGTTGTTGCAGAGCAGGGGCAGCTGTTGTAGGCTGAAGGCAGCCGGGGAGGTTGGACGTCCAGGTGGATCGTGCACCAGGCAGAGCTTTGCGGAAGTTCAGTGTTTTGTGCTTATGGAATCATCGGATAGGACCAACCAGCTGGAGATGCCTGAGCAGGGACCTCTGTCACCCAGCCTGAGCCGCCTCCTGCTTTGGTTTTAGCGTGTCCCAGGTATGCTCTGTTCATTAAATGTAACTAACTTTTTTTAGAGCATGCTACAGCAACCATAAAAACTTCATAGGCTGCAAGATCTGACATGACTTAAGGACATATAAAATCCAGGGCCATGTTTACTCAGTGCCAAATTCCTCTGCCATAGTAGAACAGTCCGTGACTTAAAAATTGTGCTAGGGATTTGGTAGTTAAAAAGTGTGATGGGTATCCTTTTTGATTTATTGTATTTGTCATACCATGTCTGATTTGCTGCTGCGTGTCTCAGAATCAGTATGGGAAAAAGTCACACACCGCGTGACTCAGTGTGACGCGATGCAGCGGAGAGTGGAAAAGAAGGATAACCAGGCAACTTCAGATGCATGGTCTCCTCTCAATACAGATGACAATCAATCAGTCTTGCGTTTTTCAACTAATTATCTAGTGCAGTTACCCGTAAAAATATGTGGAATATTCCTGCTCAGCGGGGGCAATTGGTGCGTATGTTTTAGTGACTGCCCTGTCTGTCCTTTTCCCATGTGTGATTCCTGTCTCGATTATTTGGCTTTGTTTTAACAGGAAGCAGTGAAGCTGTTCAGGGAAGTTTCCCTTGGCAGTAGGAGAACGATTCTGCACAACTCAGCCCTAGATGCTACCCTTCATCCCTGGCCTTGGGACTGCTGTCTCCCTTCTTCTCATACTTCCTCTCTTGTTTCCTTGTGTCTTCTCATGGTATTTTCTGTGTTAGCTGTTGATGCCCAAGTAACCCACAGAAGCTGAAACGTTAATGTCGTCTGGAAAGGAAATTTATTCAGTCTCTCAACTCCCACAAGTGTTAAAAATCCCCCAGGTCACAGTCTTCCAGATTGTTGTTTTTTTTTTTCTCTCTATTTTCTCTAATTCTTCTTCTCATCTCCAATTATCTCACTCCCTAGTTTTCTTAATTTTACAGAGACCTGTATCAGTTTGAAAGTAGAATGAAACATCTCATACATAGATTTTATGTTGTTTTTTTTTTTTCTGAGAAATTAGGCTTGAAACCTACTGGCAATATTCTGCCTTTAATGTTTGCTCACTTCAGCCAGACCCATGAACACCAGAGAACACCAAGCGGGAGGGGAACTCCACTTCTGAGAGACTCACCCCATCTTCTCCCCTGTTCGTCTTACATGTGCTGGAAGACGTGAGCATCAAGCCTGAGATGCTGAAGCAACCCTAGAGTTCTCTGCTGTTTCACCCAAAAACATCCTGTGAAAAGCAATCTGCAGGCACTATGATGCGTGGAAAGCAGACTCCACAATCGATTAGATTGTAAAGTGGGTGTTTTTATTCAACGCTGGACAACACGTGGGGGTAGTTCCCCCAAAGCTGTGCACGCCTCAGCGCGGCACTCCCCTTGACGGTGTGCAGTGAGATGTCAGATATTCACACAGTTTCACAGTACGCCTGTACATATGCATAACCTGTCCTGCTTTGTGTTAAAATGAGTCCTGAGAGGTCGTTCCCAAAACCTCCTCCTTGCACAGGGCCCCCTGGTGGTGGTCGTTGAGGGTCTTCTGGAGGAAGGCTTGTAGTCTTCCTCACTATGCACTTTTTACCTTCAGCTCTTTGCGCAGACTCCGTCGTCTTTCGGCTTCCACCCAAACTGCAGAGCTGGCATCAGCTGGCCTTTAGCTGCTTCAATGGGTTTCTGCAATGCTTGACTACTGCTAAGGAACAGCTAACAATCGATGTGATTCATCAATAGCTTTGCCTTTCCTTCGATGCAGCCATCTGCTCGTTTTCCTATAACCCTCCTTTCAACTGCGGTTACAGCTACAGGCTGTGGAGCAGCTGGAGGAGGATGGTGGTTCAGAACAACACCAGAGCCCTGACTTGGAAATCGGCATAACGTGTCTTTATTGTGCACCGGGAGCACCCATCTAGGGGAGGATATAAAACAGTTCCGAGGTTAATTCACACCCGTGTCTACAGCACCCTGACTTCTGCAGATGGGCAAGCTGCGGGAGACCAGTCGCTGGCAAAAAGAGTAATCGTACACAGTGACTTCATGAGTCTTCCAGAAAGGGGAGCAAGCATCACATGGAGGAAATGTGCAGATTCTGCTAAGTTGGGAGCTTTCTGAAAAGAAGAATACCGCAAAGAAACCTAGAAGGAGTTCAAACCTCAAAGTAAGTGCTGGTGGTTTCAACTACTCAAAATCACAACACTACATCCTAAGAGAAGTCTGAAACACGAGAGAGTGGCTGCGGGTTCCAACCAGTAAAATTAAGAAATGCTGTGGTTTAAGAGCCTGAAACATGACAGAATGAGGAACCTAAGAGGAAGTGAAGCTGCAAAATGTGACTGCAGCTAGTAAGCATCAAATGAGTTTTCAGAGACATCACTATTTCCAGTTGTGTTTCCTAATGCTTACAGCCACCATCACTGGGCATCTCGCAGGCAATGAAGTCTTCAAAATGCGTCATTCAGCATTCAGACTTAAGACTTAAGGAGCTAATTGCTTAATGAATAGCTAATCACCATTTTAATTAAATTAGTTTATTGATTTATATTAGGATAAGGAATATAAAACTCTACTTATACCTACTTAGGTCTTGCCCAGAGCTAGAGCTGGTGCAAGTTGCAAAACTGGCAGAGAATATCTTGGAAAACTGTCCGGGAATGTTTCGTACTTGTTAAGACCAGATTAATATCAGTGCACCTGCACTTTAATAGCAAAGCCAGCGTATTTCATTTAGACAGATCAATACGCACATTGCATGCGAGCATGCCTCCCCATCTCCCTACCTATCTCCCTACCCCCCTATTTTGTGCCTTGTGGTCAAATGTGGTCTCACCCCAATGGCCAACAATTGTATGGAAATAGGATATAGGAATATTCATGAGGGATGGACCAATCGTTGTCAAGGTTAGAGTTAATAGTGGGCATAGTGTGTATGTTTATGTTAAAACATGTTAAAAACTATGACTTTGCAAAAAAAGTGTATAACTGGATTGCATTTTGGGGTGTATTCGTAGTGTTGGGTGATTTCCAAGCTTCCCAGCGCTGCAATAAAGAAGTGCCGGCTTATCTACATCTAGGTAAGTTCTGTCATTTTTTCGCGACCTTCCCTTTGAAAACAGCAGCCCTGTGATGAATTTACCGCAGGAGGATCAAGCACAGTTAATTTTTTATCGAGGTGACATACATGCAAGCTGCAGGCTTGCCTTGAGGCTAGGCAAAATGGTTGTGTTGGTGAGAAGGGTCAATACAATTCCGTGGTCATTGCATCCACAGAACAAGGTGAGCAAAGACATTCCTACATCAAACTGTGCAGGTGGCTGCACTAAGAACTTCTTCTGTCCCAGCAAATACTCAGGAAGGACTATAAGTACAAAACAGAACATGACCAGACACGTTTTGTCACTTCTCCTGTACGTTCTTTCAGCACCTGGCAGTTGGCAATTTATAGATTTCCAGAAGACGGGCATTAGGACTGGTGGGATTACATGAACATTATCTGACTCAGAGGTTCTTCTGAACTTTTTTATTTTCATTGATTTGACTGATTACCGAGCCATTTTGGACAGCTGGTATTCAGAACATCAGTGGTAATAAGGTCTGTTGTAAAAAGATGTATTTTTTGAAAAAAATACTCCACTCTCCCCTTTTTTGTTTTTTTCTTTTTGAGTCTTCTTGATAATATCTGGAACCTTCTGCTCAAAGTTGGTTAATATAGAACTAGAAATAGTAAAAATAGGATACTAACTTCCAGGAAAAAAGCCAAAGTGATCAGGACATTGTAAAGAAAGGTTTATGAGGAAAGAATAAAGGTTAAGGCAGTAAAATTGGCAAACTTCTGAGAAACACAATGCGAGTGACTAAAAATGTGAACGTTAGAAATAGCTGACAGCAAACATGTAACACAGAAAAAATACGGATGGAATCAGCTGAAATTAAGAATTTACTCTTTTGTGTAGATGCTTATCAGATGCTGATGGACGAAATACAGAAAAAAAAAAAGAAGCCTGACTAGTAACCTCTCTTTCAGGTGTAGAAGAAGGAAGTTATGGAAATCCTAGTTTTTAAATCTTTGAACACTAGTCAGAAGAACATTTTTCTCCTCATTCCCCAGGCAACAAGCCCACACTGAGGGGTGTTGGGGGCTCCCTGACAACTGACTGCTTCAGTCTCACGTTTCCTGACAGAAGCATCCAGCACCTGTCCTGCACCATCCACACCTGGGGGTTCATCTGGCACTTCCCAGCTCATTCTAAATACCTCTCCTTCAGCATTAAAGATTTGAGTCTGTTGTTCTGAAGACTTGTGCTTTGTGTTCACGGTCAGTAACCCACGCGTGTGTTTGACCCTGGCTTTCGGGTCACTTTTCTCCAACAGCTGCAGTCGCGCAGGAGGGCTCCGAGCCCCAGGTCTGCGCAGCTGAGGGGCATTGGGCAGAGCCCACCTGTGCGGTGGAGAGCTGGGGTCTCACAGCTCACCAGGCACAATGCGGAGCTGCATGCCCTCCTGACGGAAACCTCCAACAGTGGCAGGGATGGGTCTGTGCCTTTTCTGTACCTGCCCCCCAGCAGTGATGAAGAGACAGAGAAAGCGCTAATTATTCTGATTTTGCAGTGGTGCTTGCCATCTGGAAGCACGTGGAAGAAGCTCCTGTAGCAGCTGCTGAGAAGATGGGAACTGGGGCTGTTGTGTCGGTCTGGAGAACACCAGACCTGCCCCATTTGTGCTGAATCTGCATTTTTTGCCCTTCAGGTACAAGCAGTGGCCCTGGTTTGAGAACCCGGGGGAGGAGCTGTAGGTGAACACAAACAGGGCATCGGTCCATGTCTTGTCCCCTGCCCTGTGCCTGGTTCTTCTCTCACATCCATGGACCCATCAACCCACGTCCTGACCCAGGGGCCAGCGTTCCCCTGGGGACAGACCTGAAGGTGTCCCCAGCGTGGATGTGGCCGCCTTTTGTGTGTGTGGGAAACACGTCAGATGCTTGTTCGTTTTGTTCATGCAAAACCTGCAGCAAGCTGTGCTTTCCAGTCCGGGCTGGCAGAGGTTCCTCGAGAGGCAGATGTCACGCAGGAGGGGAATGGAGGTGGACAGCTGACAGCCGCAGCAGCCTTTTGCTTGGAAACAATTCTGAACAAATCCTTTTATTCCATCATCTGAAAAAACATGGCAGATGCTGACTTTACAGTTATCGTGAAATTACTCAGCAAGAGCAGGATATTTGGGAAAATTTATTTCTATTTGTTGTTTTCTAAAAGCAGAGCAGCAGGAACAAGCTGAGCTTCACCAGATCCCGTCTATCTGGGTGTCAGTTCCTCCTCTAGCTGTGGCTGACCTTCCAAATATTTTTCATGTTTAAGTGTTTCTAATGTTTCTGATATGGGCAATGTTGCAATGGTTAGTTAGCTCTACAAGTACCTTATTCTTCTGTTCAGAAATGTCCGTTTATCATTCTCACAGAGTTCAATGTCAGAAAGGATATTAAAAATTGATTGGCGCACCTGAGTGAAAGACATCTGTTCAGGAAGACCAGAAACAGGGCCGGTTGTTATGAATAAAAGAGGCTTTGGATTATCACCTTTACCCCAGCGTTTGGGCAGTGTCTTGTGCTGTGCTGGGGGTTGGCATTGCTCTGTGGCCAGGTACCAGCCCATTTCTGGCTCAGTTATTATTCAAATTCTCTCACTCCCAAACTCTTTTTCACTTTCATTTCATTTCTACAACCCATTTCTTTCTGAGACTGAAGTGTAATATGCCCCTAAATTCCCCTCCTCTGGCTTGGGCGACTAATCCTCAATCCTTGCCTGCCCTGCAGGCTTGTAAAATATTTCTTCATTGTTAATTATGTTGGTGGGCAGCTAGAAAACAGCTGAACTGGAAAATGGTCAGTGCCAGCACCAGCAGCTGCACCAGCAGAAAGAACAAACCCACTGCAAATCCTTCGCTTACTCTGCTCAAACCCTGAGATTTCCCCTCATAGCACAGGGTCTCATGAGCAGCATTGATGCTTCTCCTGAAAAAACCCCTATCCCACGCCCACTGCTCAGGTAACTCTTGTTTTAAGGAATAAGGAGCATCGGATCTTAATTTATCTTTGATTGATCAGTCTCTAAAGCAGCCAGGAAGGGGATCGGTTACGTGCCTGAATTGATTAAATCCCAGCAGTCTGTTTCTCTACACAGAAAAATAGGATTTTTTGGAAATACGTGTCATGAACTGAGCTACAAGAATATGTCTAAGATATTCCATAAATCTCTAAGAGAAGAGTCCTAAGAACGTCAGTGACAAAAACGTAACTCCAGAGAAGTACAGCCAAAGCAGGAGGACCTCTGATGACAAAGATGAGAAGAAGAAGGTTCAAGGCCTGTAGAATCGTGCATTATTTTGCCTTCATGGCCATGAAATACCATTTTTCCAAAATGCAAATCCATTACTTGACACAAATCAAAGTCAAACCCCATCTGCCCCTTCTCTTCCATTTGAAATGTCTCCTAGGAATTTCTGCAACAAAAGCAATAACACCGGGGGTGGTTGGAAGCCTGATGTCCCATTAGTTTTCAGAAGAAAGTGCATATTTCTACCTTTTTGTGTTGAGCCTCAAAATGAGCGATAACCACAAGAGGCCATAATCTAAAAAATAAAGTATCAAATGTAGCTTTTGTCCTCTAATTTGCATTTTGCATCACATTGGAAAGGATCATGAGTCATTCCACCGCAATTTCTTCAGTTCAAATACAACATAATGGTGTGGTTTTGGCAGCCTTTTATTCACTGGTGGTGAGTAAATCGCTCGGGATAATTCTAAGGATGCTCCTACTGCCCTCAGGATGTTTAATTAAGGATGAGGTAAGGGTTTCACCCTCTTCCCCAAAGTGCGCATTTGCAGAAAGAAGTTAAAGTTCCCCCAGCTGTGAAAGAATCAGTCTGTTGTGACTTTCTAACCAGCAGCGAGCTTGACTTAAACGCAGAAACTGAAAGAATGAATTCAGGTAGGGACCTTACCTATAATTAAATTTCAGGGAGTACAACTCTATGTTCAGCTGTACCTTCCTCATTAGAAATAAGAAAGTTTTGTATTGGATTTGCAGACAAGCAGCTCTGAAGCCATACTTATGTCTTACTGAATCAGTGGAATAATGGATTTTTAAATGGTTTTTTTCCCCCTCTTGTATGAGAAAAAAGTATCTCATCCTCATTGGTCTAATAAAGTTAAGAGGAAGAGGAGAGCATAAGTGGGATTAGTTTATGAAGACTAATATTGTTAAAGGCAAAAGCAGTTAAAACTATCCAGAAACTTTTTATTAGGCAATTTCTTGTACCTGAGCACTTCAAAGAAATATAGTTTAACACCTACTTAAACGCTACTCATAGTTAAGCATCGTCAGAGAATAAACTACTGAAGTCACTAGACTTTCCCCATGTCTTTTTCATAGGATATTTTTCTAGGTAATGGAAAGGAAAGAAGGAAAAATGAAGACTAAAAAACGAAGGGATTGAAACATTCCATCATGAGGAAAAAAACATTTTCAAAAACAAAAGGCGTATGTTTGCAGTTGGGACTGTTTTGTGTCTGCAGAGCAAAAAATGAACTTCCTTGTTTGGTTATAAAAACAACAGGTCTTTCTTCTGCCCCCTGGACTTCAGATGCCAGTTCACCTGTTCATTCGTCATCGTCCTGAATCGTGCGTCACAGTCTCAAGATCTGAACCCACTGCGGAATTAGAAAATAACCCTCCTGTACTCATTACTTTTAATTTTATTCTGCAATAGTGAAAGACCAAAGAAAGAGTGACCTGGAACAAATTAAATTGGAAATGTTTTTTATTTAAATAAGACATATACCTAAAGTAATGTCCCATTTTTTTTTTCACATAAATTACTTTCTCTCTGCCCCGGGGCTCCAAAAGACACTTTATGGCACAGACATTCTCATCTTCAAGAGGCAAGAAAAGAGGCTTAGAAAAGCACACTCAGAATGCTTCTTCTGTGATGTAGAGTAAAGGTTTTGGCGAAGGATCACATCTGCTATTTGTCAACAAAACAGTGAGCTCCTGCAAGAAATCCAGCTCATGTCTGAGTTGGTGATTTGTGTTAAACTTGGTGACTTCCAGCACTGACAAGGTGAATTACTGTGACAGTATCTGAAGGTTTTGTCACAGGTTGACACTCAATTATTGAAGTTTAAATGTTTGATTAACCACTTAATTTTTTTTTTCTTCATCATCAAACCCACCAGGTATTAAAGTGTTGATGAGCAGAGTAAGGAAAAGGAGTCTCACCTTACCGCTGAACTGTGAGAAGAATGGGGATGCTCACCCGCTTTTTGACTTCTAGTGGGAAGACAAGTGATTTCATTCCTTTATACTGCACTATTATTACTTATTTTGACAATTACAGGGGGGCTAAATAGGTTCCCTGGGGCAGAGAGGAAAATAAGGCTGGGTGTCAGCGTGGGGTTGGTTTTTCATGAAAAAACATGTCGTGTGTCGAGAGTCTCTCGAGCTTCTCCTCACACACACGAGTTCAGGGCTCGTTCCTGTTCCTGCTCTTCTGTGCCAGAATGAACATTGTTGGAGAAAAGGCACCAATCTCTGAGAATGTATTTTTAAACTTTTTTCCCCCCAGACAGTATCTAGCAGTTCTTTCATTTTCAAAACCAGGGGAGAATTCTTATACATTAAGACGTTTAGATTGTGTATCTGGGTAACCTTGGATGACCCACTCCTTTAGAGTAGTCGTAGAGTTTCAGTGGCTCTTCTAAGGAAATTTTTACATTATTTTTTATTTATACTGCGTCGTGCAAGCAGAAGATGCCAACATAAGGCAAGGCTTGTGCAATGATCGTGGGCATATATCCATGTCCAAAACAGAGCAAGGAAATAACAGAGAAAGCAGACGAGCGTTGTGTTCTGCATGGAGCTGGGGTTTGATTACACACATATTTCCATTTACAGCGTAAAGAGGGCAGAAAAGTGTTCCCCGAACTGAACAAGACTGATGAAAGTGGATAAATGCTCCATGTCCATCCAGCCTGAATACAAAATACAAGAGGCAGATACACACAAATCAACTTTGAATAATAATTAGAAAGAAGTGGGATTTTATTTGTTGTTTGGGTGTGTTCTGAGCTTGACTTCTATAGTATTTTCAACAGTGTAGCTTCAAAACATTTTTGCATTTCGGAGGTGTTTAGACATTTGCTGGCAGCTGCGATGCACAGAGTCTTCTGTATTCTTTACACCTAAATTTTCTCTTTCAACAGTTCTGGTATCTGATGCTCCTGTAGGGTTTTATTTTTGCCAGGATTGCTGTTCATACCGGCCAAATCTCCCCAAAACTGTAGATATTCTCTGGGTAAAAATCAAAGCAAAAACGTAAAGAGAAAGTTGATTTGCTCTGAATCTGAGTGTTTTTCCTTCAGGTCAACCCATTGTCACCCACAGACCTGGGAAAAGGTGAGTCTGATGTGCAGGTGAGAGGTGGGCTAGAATGAATCCTCTTTCTCTGAAGACGGGTCTGTCCCCAGCCTGCCCTTTGCTTTTGGGCCTTTTATTTTCACGAACAAATCTGCATCCAAAAAACAACCTGCTGTGGGTGCAGCAGGTCTTCAGGAGCCTGTGAACCACGATCTCCCCACAGGCTGAACCTTCTGGCACAGCTCGTCTTCCGTGGTCGCAGAAGGGCTGAAGATGGAAATTATAACCAATCTAATTTTGTTTGTAACTGTCACAGGCAAAGTTCTCTTAAAATGATGGTTTCTGCCTCAGAAAAGAACCAGCTTCTGACTAAAGAAAATAATTAATAATTCAGTTTTGAAAAAAAAAGTTGGAATTTGCACCTGATGATCTGTTTTTAAAGAGCACCTGAATCAAAGGGAGGTGACGAACGAGGCTGAAAATCTCTATTCGGAAATATCAGGATCTAGGCTTGAGAGATAAGGTCCTTCATTGCACGTTTGATGCACTACTGCTTCCCTATATCTCAGAATAAATCATTTTGCATTTAAGAGCTGATTCGCTGGACAAGAACAAATATTGCTGTTTCACGAGAGGCTTCCTGGCCACCATCTGGGCACCAGCCCTGCCCATCTGTGTTGGCAGCAGCTGCCCGCAGGGTTCTCTCACCTCTGATAGTTTCCTGCTTTGTAACGTTCCAAATTCAGACGATTGTAAAGTTTGGGCTACGGTGACACCTTTCTTAAACTTTCTTAAAGTTCAATCAGGCCTAAGCTTGAGCCAAAGACTAGTACTAAGACTAAATATAAGCCTTAGCCTAAGCCTAAGCCTGAACCTAAACCTAAGTCAAAGGCTAAGCCTAACCATAAGACTAAGCGTAAACCTAGAACTAACCATAAGCCTAAACCCAAAAATAAGCCTAAAATGAAGCCTAAGTCTAAGCCTAAGCCTAAGCCTAAACTTAAATGTAAACCTAAGACTAAATCTAACCTAAACATAAGCCTAAAGCTAAGCCTAAGCCTAACTCTAAACCTAACCCAAGCCTAAGCCTAGGATACAGGAGAAGCCTAAATTTAAGACTAAGCCTGAGACTAAGACCAAGCCTTAGCCTAAGCCTAAACCTAAGCCTAAATCTAATATAAAGGTATAAGCCTACGCCTAGACCTAAGCCTAAGAGTAAGACTAAGCCTAAGTTTTAGCATAATCCTAACCCTAAAATTAAGCCTAAGCCTAAGCCTAAATGCAAGCCTAGCCCTAACCCTAAGCTGAACTCTAAGCCTAAGCTTAAACCTAAGCCCAAACCTAAGTCAAAGACTAAGACTAACTCTAAGACCAAACCTAAGCCTAAACCTAAGCCTAAGCCTCAAACGAACCCTAACCCTAAACCTAAATCTAAACAAAAACTCAAGCCTAATACCAAATCTAATCCTAATCCTAAACCTAAGACTAAGACTAAACCAAAGCCTAAGTCTAAGCCTTAGCCTAAGCCTAAACCTAAACTTCAGGCAAACTCTAACCCCAAAACCTAACCCTAAGCTTAAGCCTAAGTCTAAGACAAAACATAAGCCTTAGCCTTAGCCTAAGTTTTTATCCAAGCCTAAAACTAACCCAAGCCTAAAACTAAGCCTAAGGATAAGCTTAAACATAAATCTAAGGCTAAGGTTAAGTCTAAGCCCAAATCAAAACCTAAAACTAAACATAAGTCTAAGCCTAAAACTTAGCCTAACCCTAAGCCTAAACCTAAGCGTAAGTCTCAACCTAAGCCTACACGTAAACCTAAACCTAAGACTAAATGTAAGCCTAAGCCTAGGTAACAAGCATAAGCCTATGCCTAAACCTAAGCCTAACCCTAGGACTAAGCCTAACCATAACAAGAAACCTAAGCCTAAGAATAAGCCTAAACCTAAGGCTAAACCTAATCTTAAACCTAAACCTAAGGCTAAGTCTAATCCTATCTCTAAACCTAAGTGTAAGCCTAAGTCTAAGTCTAAGAGTTAACCTAAGCCAAAGCCTCAAAATAACCCTAAGACTAAGCCTAAAACAAAACCTATGGCTAATCCTAAATCTAGACCTAAAACAAAACCTGATCTTGATCTTAGTCCTAAATCTAAGCCTAAACCGAACGATAAACCTAGCCCTAGCCCTAAAATTAAGCCTAACTCTAAGCCTAAACCTAAACCTAAGCCTAAGTCTAAATTTAAATCTAACCCTAAACCTAAACCTAAGAATAAGACTCAGCCTAAGCCTAAGCCTAAGACTAACATAAATGCTAAAACCCTAACCATAAGACTAAGGCTAAATCTAAACCTAAATCTAAGCCTAAGCCTAAACCTAAGCCTAAGGCTAAGCCTAAAACTAAGAGGAATCCTAACCCTAAGGATCATCCTAATCCTAAAACTAAGCCTAATGTTAACCCTAAATGTAAGGCCAAGCCTAAGCCTCAGTCTAAACCTAAGCTTAAGGCTAAGGCTAAACCTAACATTAATGCTAAAACTAACCCCTGATCCTAAGATTAAGGCTAAATCTAAACCTAAACCTAAATCTAAACCTAAACCTAAACCTAAATCTAAACCTAAATCTAAGCCTAAAGCTAAGCCTAAAGCTAAAGCTAAGCCTAAGCCTAAAGCTAAGACTAAGCCTAAAACTAAGCCTAAGCCCAAGGCTAAGCCTAAACTTAAACCTAAACCTAAGCCTAAGCCTAAACCTGTGTATAACTAAGCCTAAGTCTAAGCCTAAGACTAACCCTAATGTTAACCCTAACTTTTAATCCTGAGCCTAAAATAAAAGCTAAGCCTAAACCTAAGCATAAGGTTTTTCCTAAACCTTAGGCCTAAGCCTAAACCCAAGCCTAAGACTTAGCATAAGACTAACCCTAACTCAAAACCTATCCCCTAACCCCAAGCCTAAACCCAAGCCCAAGTCTAAGCCTAAGCCCAAATCTAAGCCTAAACCTAAGGATAATTCTACACCTCAACCTAAGACTAAGACTAAGACCAAGCCTAAGGCTTTGTATAAGCCTAAGCCTAAACCTAAGGGTGAACCAAAGCCTAAGCCTAAGCCTAAATCTAAGCCTAAGCCTAATGCTATTCATAACCCTAACCCTAAGATTGAGCCTAATCTTAATTTAAACCCAAACCTAAGATAAAGCCTACACCTAACCCTAACCATAACCCTGAACTTAAACCTAAGCTTAAGCCTAAGCCTAAACCAAAGCATGAATCTATGCCTAAACGTAACTCTAACCCTAAGCCTAAACCTAAATCTAAGCCTAAGCCTAAACCTAAACCTAAACCTAAGGCTAAGGCTAAACCCAGGCCTAAACCTTAAACTAAGCCGAGGCCTAAGCCTAAAACTAATCTTAAGCATAAGACTAAACCTAAGCCTAAATCTAAACCCAGACCTAACCCCAACACTAACCTGCCCTCCCAAAGCCCTGCTCCCCCCGTGGCCCCGCCCCCCTCACCCTATTGGCCCACGGGCTGCAGTGCCCTGCTTGGAGGCCGAGCAGGTAAGCGTGGGGCCATTGAGGCTCCGCCCACCCGAGCTGCCACCTGGCCCGCCCCTTGCAGCACCGCCCCCAAGTGCTGCTCACACTGCATTGGCTGAGACCA